>NW_009259029.1:1235271-1250433 GCF_000687185.1 Egretta garzetta | reverse complement strand
TTCAGGCAGGCTGGAGTATCTCCTGCAGGGCTCTCCCCTCCAAATTTCCTCTTATTGCATTCCAGAAAAGGGCACTGAATTCTTCAGGGCTGTTCCTCCTTGCCAGCGGAGAAAGACACACTCATTTAATAACAGCTGGCTGCAGCCAAAGCAATCGGTGCTTGTCTTCATGTTTCCATCAGCTCCATATTCCTACCTAAGGAATTTGGGTTTGGGGGCTGTTTTCTGCTTGATCTGATTTTCAGGGAGAGGGAGAACAAAAGATTGCATGGCAGGGGAAGAAAGGAAAAACAGGGAGAAGGGAAAAACAGTGCTAGGAGTGGATGAAAAGGCCTTTCAGGGGATTTGGATATAACTTCTAGTTGCACAGGGCTTTATTTTTAAGAGCTGTTGGCACTTTGCAGCCACGCTGGAGTTTGTAGGGATGTCTGTAGGGATGCTGGATAGCAGGATTTACTGGGATGATGCCAGGTATGTTGGACCGCGTACCTGTTCCTTGGTGCAAACCTGGAGGAGCAAAGCATGGCTCGGGCTCTGTGCTCCAGCCTTGCTTTCGGCTAGCAGAGAGGCACCACGCTTTCCTGCTCACCCACATGCTCCTGGCCTTTCTGGCCACCCTCCAAGCTCCAGAGGACACGGGTGACACCAGAGGAGGTCTTACTAGTGCTTGCATCAGGCACGACATTGGCAGTCAAAGCACCCACGTGTCTGTGGGCAGCAGGAAATGGGTTAATTTGCCTCTCTGCTCTGGCGTGCTGATGGAGCTGCTCTTCCACAGGGTTTCTGGAAGTGTTTTGCAAGTGTTTCAGGGGAAAAAAAAAAAGGAGAAAAAAAACCTTTATTCTTATTTTTTCTCAAGTGAAGCAGGGCAGTCAGTGAAAGAAGGGACATTTCTCTGCCTGGTCCCTGCCCAGTCAGCCAGGTGAGGGGAGGGATGCAGGGAGCAAGCAGGAAGAGCCAGTCCCCATCCCGGGAGGTCCTGGTGCTGTTGTGGGAGACCACGGTGACCCATATGAATGTGCAAAAAGCCTGGTCCCGTGGGCCCTCCATGCTTGCTAACTGCTGCCCTGAGCTCCCACAGCATCTGAGTGCTTGATGGTTTTATAAATATGTATTACAGCAGCATGCAAGTGCCCTGAAAGCTCTTATGAAACGGGGAGAAGGGCCAATTTACGAGCCTGGGAGCAACATATTCCCAAATAACTCTTAGAGGCAAGAGGGATTCTTTGTACGGGGTGGTGGTCAGCAAAGGCATCGTGCAAGACCAGGCTGTCCTTGCAACCCAAAGCCCTTGGTGATTTGTAGGCAGTGCCATACTTATTAGGAGTGCTTAGGTTATCTTTCCTGATGCTTTAAGGAGAACATGAGGATGTTCTCCTGTATCGGCAGCGCAGGGTGGTTGTGCGCCTGGGGAGAGCACCACTGGTGCATGGGTGGCATGGTGAGACCCAGAGCCTTTGCTAATGTGCTGGGGTTCATTTTTCTCCCCCAGACTGGTTCCCGAAGTTGACACCAGGGTCCCTGTAGCCGGCTTCGCTCGTGGAGAGGCCATGGCCACCTAGCGCTCTGCAGGATCACGGGGGTCAGCGGGCTGGAGATGGCGGCGCAGAGGATCCGGGCAGCAAACTCGGGTGGCCTGCCACGGTGCAAGTCGGAGGGGACGCTCATCGACCTTGGCGAGGGCTTCACTGAGACCAGCCTCTGCGACGTCAAAGGTGCGGAGGGATGGGTGGGGGACCCCTGTGGGATCAGTGGGGACGATGTCCCCTCCTCAATTTGGGTGCATCCTCTCACCCCTGGGATCTGGGAGGGGGTTTAGGTAATAGTTAGCAGACAGCAGCTGCTGGGGAAGGGCAGCAAGCACTGATGAACGCATCCATGGGTGCAAGGATGGGCATGGACCTGACACTAAGAGATCCAGCAGCTAGGAGAGGTGACAGCAATAAGGTTGTTGCAGGGGTTTGTTTTCCCCTTCCCCGGAGCTGGGAGCTTGCATGTTGCTTGAATAATCCTTTTTCTTCCTTTTATCGGGTTTTTTTTTTTTTTCAGCTGTATTTACCTTACCCAGCATAAAAGACACGTTCAGGTGAGAGGGGAATTACTGTTCCCCTGGCAGAAATGGATCCAAGAAATAACTCAAGGTGGAAGTTAGCATGTGCCAAGGGTCTTTAAAAATAAACATGCACAAAAGCAATTGCTTTTGCAGGTGTAGCAAGAAGAGACCTGAACATCAAACAAATGCTCTTGCTGCAAATTAGATTTTTTTTTTTAATGCAAAAATAGGAATTACTCATATTCTCCAAGGGTTTCAGCACATCTGTGTTAACCCTGTCGCTGCATCAGCTGTGTGCACAGCTTGGGGGGACATGGGGACAGCTAGTCACCCATCTGATCCAAAGGGACGGGGAGACTGAAAATACCCCATTCTGCAGATGGTTCAGGCTGCAGCACTGGGTTAACAACGGCTTCCTACCAGGATGGTAAAAAAGTTTCAATACAGAGTTTATATATAGTTTTACGCTGAATAAATGTCCTCACAACTTTCCCTATGTGCTGGCAGAGGAAGTGGATTAACGATGAGTTGTTTAGGATGTGTGCAGACTCTCCTCTTCTTTGTATTTTGATCCCTAGAGTATATTTAAAGACTTTTCTTTGCTCATCTGTGTCTTCCCTCACCTTGTACTTTCTGTGCCCAAGAAGCGCTGCCAGCCTGCAGCTAGTGACCGCAGGGATGCGCAGTCTGATCTGCTGTCCCTTTGTCTCCGGGATTTTAGGGGCTTCTTGTGTTTCTTTAAATCTCCCTTTTCCCTCCAAAGACTTTTTGAGCCTGATGAAGCAGGTGCTGTCCCAGTTCTCTTACCACTCCGTATTGGTGAAAATCCAGCTCTCCTTGTTTTCTTAGGTCTGTCTAGCAAGATAACACACATCTGAACATTGATGTAACATCATCTGCAGTTATTTCTAGTGCTTTTTACAGAAATGGGTCCTAAAAGCACAAAGAAAAGTGATAAATATAGTGACAGTGTGAGTATCTGTAGGCTTGACCCAGCTGTTTTGCTTGTAATTGGGATGCCCTGGCAAACTGACTTTGAGCTGGGCTGCTGAAAGGGAGATTGGAGATGCTGCTAGGACCACGACAGTACTGCATGAGGGCAATACTGAGCTTCTTTCTGACGGTTCAAACTACATGACCTTCTTTAGAAATTGAGTTAATTTTTGTTGAGGAGCTTTGAAATACAGGTGCTATGTGAGAGAGGTGAGATGTTGATGGGTTTTTTTGGCTGGTGTGACATGAAAAAGTAGGAGTATGACATGCCCATAGTGGGTACCCTTAGTTGTTTCTTGCACCGAAATGTGAGATGTTTCGCATGTGCAGGAGAGGGGTTACGGGCAGAGCAAGAGCACTTTTAGCCTGTGGACGTTCGGTGTTAACCTGCAGCAGCACAGATAACTATTTGCACGAAGAGTGCAATGGCAGTGCTAAAGAGCTGGTGGCCAAAGACCTTGAGATACCACTGAGCAAACTGGTAGGATAATGGCTCTTCCCATGCAGCAGTTGTTGAGAACCCCCCCGTTAACTTCTGTTATTTTAAATGTGAACATTTAAGGGGATGCCTGTGATCCTGGCACGTGCCCATAGGAGCTTAGATACCAACATGCCAGGTGAAAAGAACAGCTGATAAGAAGCGACTCCTGCTCTCTCAAAACTCCCTCCAGCATATCTTCTTGTGCATCATTCATCAGGGATTTTAGTGAGTCTGTGGGACGCTGGCGTCTGGTGCAGGAGCAGCTGCACGGGGCCCTACATCGAGGGGGAGGCTTGTTGCTAAGGCACTTGACTGCATGGGGAGGATAACAAGTTGCTGCTTCTCCTGTCTTGGCTCCTGCTGCTCTTCCCAGCCATGTTGATGCCCATCCCTTTAGATCATGAACCCTTTGGGGAAGGGGGACATCAATGTACCAGATGCAGTGGAGGGGGAAGTTTTGTTTAAAAATTTTAGGGGGAAAAAAAATTCCTGTAGGTTTGAGAGAGAGGCTTTAAAACCACCTTATTTCACTGCTTAAAGTAGTGCAGATTGCCTACCTGAAATAAATGATTGCAAGTAATTTGTGACTTTCTTGTGGATTGCTTACAGTGCTGTTTTTCTTCTTGGTTTTGCAGTGCCTTCTCCTAGTGCCTTGCTGGTTGACAATCCCACATCCTTTGGAAATGCAAAGGAAGTAATAGCAATCAAAGATTACTGTCCGACTAATTTCACCACTTTGAAGTTCTCCAAGGGGGACCACCTTTATGTCTTAGACACGTCAGGAGGCGAGTGGTGGTACGCTCACAACACCACGGAGATGGGTTACATCCCTTCTTCCTACGTCCAGCCTGTGAACTACCGCAACTCTTCCTTAACAGACAGCGGGATGATAGACAATCTATTGGAGAGCCCCGACGAGGGGGTCAAGGAGTTAGACCTGCTTGGAGAATGGACTGACGTGAAAAGAAACTCTGCGAAAACCTACAATAACAACCCGTTCTTGAATGGAGCCCAGACAAACCCGTTTCTGAATGGGAATATGCAAACAATGCCCAACTCGGACAAAGAGTCCAACTCCAATGTTGCTGTTGACTTGCTGCTCTTTGACACAGGGGCTCCTGCTTCAGCCGTTTCCAGTTCAGCTGCGAATAGCAGCCTGGGTAATATTTTTGATGAGTTTCCATCCACAAACAGGCTGGATCTGGAACAGCCTGTGAAAAGGGACAATCCCTTCTTCAGAAGTAAACGCTCCTACAGTTTGTCTGAACTGTCCATTCTTCAAGCCAAGTCGGACGCTCCAGCATCGTCAGGTTTCTTCAGTGGTTTGAAATCTCCCACCCCTGAGCAGTTCCAGAGCCGGGAAGATTTTAGGACGGCGTGGCTGAACCACAGGAAGCTGGCTCGGTCTTGTCATGACTTGGATTTGCTTGGTCAAAATCCTGGATGGGGTCAGACGCAACCAGTGGAGACCAACATTGTCTGCAAGCTGGATAGCTCTGGTGGAGCCGTTCAGCTTCCAGACACCAACATCAGCATCCACGTGCCAGAGGGTCACGTGTGCCCTGGGGAGACACAGCAGATCTCCATGAAAGCAATGCTGGATCCACCGCTGGAGCTGAACAGTGACAAGTGCAGCTCCATCAGCCCAGTCCTGCAGATCAAACTCAGTAACATGGAGGTGAAAACTTTCATCATTCTGGAGATGAAGGTGTCAGCAGAGGTCAAGAATGACATCATGAGCAAGAGTTTGGTAGGACTGCAGTGCCTGCGAAGTGACATGAAAGAGGGGCCATACACGCCAATGCAGCTCAGCTATTCATATGGGGACACGATCCAGGTACAGCTGGAGAATCTGGAGCCCTGCATGTATGTTGCGGCTGTAGCCCAGGGACAGAACATCCTCTACCCTTACACTGTTTGGGATTACATCAGCAAAAAGATCACGGTTGGTGTCTACGGCCCGAAACACATTCACCCTTCCTTTAAAACTGTCGTGGCTGTGTTCGGGCATGAATGTGCGCCCAAGACTCTCCTGGTGAATGAGGTCACGAGACAGTCCCACAGTCCGGCTCCTGTTGCCCTCCAGCTCTGGGGTAAGCATCAGTTTGCTCTGTCCCGGCCTCAGGACCTCAAGCTCTGCATGTTCTCCAACATGACCAACTACGAGGTGAAAGCTAGTGAGCAAGCCAAAATTGTGCGGGGCTTCCAGATGAAGCTGGGCAAGGTCAGCCGCCTTATCTTCCCCATTGCATCCCATGACCCCAATGAGCTCTCAGACTTCACACTGAGGGTACAGGTCAAGGATGACAAGGATGCCATTTTGACCCAATTCTGCGTTCAGACACCACAGCCGCCTCCAAAAAGTGCCATCAAACCGACAGGGCAGAGGCGGTTCCTCAAGAAAAATGAGGTTGGGAAGATCATCCTTTCACCTCTGGCTGCCACCGCCAAGTATCCAGTTTTTCAGGACCGGCCAGTGTTGAGCTTGAAGTATGGCAAGCTGCTGAAGACAGTGGTGCGGCAAAGCAAGAACCACTATTTGCTGGAGTACAAGAAAGGAGACATCATAGCCCTCCTCAGTGAGGAGAAGATCAGGTTGAAAGGGCAGCTGTGGACCAAGGAGTGGTATATTGGCTACTACCAGGGAAAAATAGGCCTTGTGCACACCAAAAATGTGCTGGTGGTTGGGAAGGTCAAGCCCAGCTATTTCTCTGGGCCAGATCTCACCACCAGCCTGTTGCTTGAGCAGATCCTGAGGCCCTGCAAGTTCCTAACCTATATCTATGCCTCTGTGAGGACTCTGCTCATGGAGAACCTCAGCAGCTGGCGGTCCTTTGCCGATGCGCTGGGGTATTTGAACTTGCCACTCACGTTTTTTTGCCGAGCAGAGTTGGACAGCGAGCCGGAGCGAGTGGCCTCCGTCTTGGAGAAGCTGAAGGAAGACTGCAACAACACTGAGAACAAGGAGAGGAAATCTTTCCAGAAGGAGCTGATGACGGTGAGTCCAAGGTCTGATAAGGGCATCTTAATTCCCTGCTGTGCAACGTGATTAGGGTGAACAGGAGGCGGAAGTTTCCTAATTCAGTCTGTAGAAAATGAAGTCTATCTTTAAGGTCTTCTGCAGGCTGCTTCTCACAGCCAGATGGAAGTTCAGCCCTGTGGTTGTACGCGTTGGTGGGCCCCTGGTTTAACAGGATCATGGCCATAAATGAGGAATATGGTTCATGGAATACCGTAGGTACATGTTGTGTAAGGGCAGCAAACACACTTGCTTTGGAAGGTAGCTAATCTGAAGTCCAAGATCAAGGTCATTTTGGTCCGGTGATTTAATAGCCCTCAACTGGTCTCTGCTGCTGGGTGTTTACATTTCAGCCTTCAATGATGCAGTTTAAGGAATTACTCAAGAGATGCTGGTCTGCTCAACCCCAGTGTCAAAGTGTGCATTGTTGAAGGCAATACTGATGGAAAAATGGAAAAAGGGCAAGAAACATAAAAGCTCTTCTGATACTGAGTGGGGTGGGTGAGCCATCTCTCAGGTCATGTACTTCTGAATCACTAAGTGTATCAAGGTGTGCCAGAGAGGGATTTTATGGCTGCTGTGAAGAATGATGCTACACCTTTGCCTTCATGACATAACCTCAAATTCCCCTCTAATAATCTCAGGTTATGTCTGCCCCATCTCTTCGAGTGGCAGCTAAACCGTGAGCACCTCTGAGCTGGGATGCTTTATGTCCAACTGTGGATCACGTTTGCAGATTTAAATGCATGGCCGGCTTCTGTCTTAAAAGGCGTTTGGTGAATTGCAGCCTTCAAGTATTTCTAGGATGCCGTTAGGAATTCTCTTACAAGAGATCATCTTCATGATAATTTCTAGCATTTCACAGGAAGTGAGCCAAAGAAAATACAGAACAAAATGTCTGGAAGAGATTTGCAGCTCTTGCTTCTGAACAGTCTCTCCCGCAGAAGCAGAATAACCGAGTTACAGCCAATCATGTGGTTTAAAATGCCAATTGAATTAAGGAATAGTGAAAGCTTTGCTTGGCGATGATGCGCACGGGCAGCAGGGCAGGAACGTGCAGCACGCAAAATTAAATTATGAGTAGGCAGCCTGGGTAAATAGGATCGGCACCGAATGAAGTATTTAATTTCCCAAACTCCCTTTAATAAGAAGGGGGAAATTTGAGGATTGAGTATGAGGTGTAAGGCATTATGAAGAGTACGGAGCCCTTTGTTACTCATGGAAATATTGTCAGGTGCGTTTCCAGTGTCTGGGTACCACTCTGTGGCCCAGGGGCAATGTTTTAGCTTTGGCTTTCAGTAAAATGCAGGAGCCACGTCATGCCACTGACGCTGCTTTTGTTGAGGGGTTCTTCTGGCCATTGCATGCAGTTGCCTCTTCTTTCTGGGGCCATCCACGGCCCCGTGGTTCCACAGAGGGAAGGTTTGCTCCTTTAATTATTAGCCTTGGTGAACAAATCTCTGCTCCTCTTGCTGGATGCTTCCCAAGGGCTCTGTGCTGTTTGCCTTACCCCTTTGCAAAGCTGTAAGCGGTTCTTTTATCTATTCCCTTTGTCTTCAGGGGTCCCAGACAGCCTGTAGGTCATAAAAAATCCATGCCAGACCTCAGTGAGGAGACAATGGGAAAGATAAGGCTCTCTTGGATACTCAGGTAGCAGCTAACTCGAGTGAAGGGCTGTAAACTGCAGGCAAACATCCTGCTCCCCAAGGGATGCCTGGAGTGCCGTGTCCCAGAGCAGGTTTTATTTTCTGTGTTTGAATGGAGGCTAAATCTGAGTGTTGGCTCAGTTTCCTATTCTTTGTGAGTCTGAGCCGGTTGGTAAAGGATGAGCTTCCTTTCTGGTGGAAGATGACGTTGCTTCTAAACCCCTTGCTGCTGTCAAATCCTCCTTAGCTTATGGAGAAATTAGATTGAGTATTGTTTTGGGTTTGTTTTTTAAAAAAGAAATAGATATTTCAGGGGATGAGAAAAGAGCAGTAATGTATTTTATTGTGTTTAAATCTGATTTTGTTTGTAACAAATGGACTCGCTTTCTGGTGTCTGCTGACAAGCAGAACCGGTAGGATTAAGCTCCAATCCGGCCTTTTCATCTTAAAAGTTGGTCATCCCCTCTCAAAGGGACAAGTGAAGGGAGAAGTACGCAGGCTTATCTGACTTCAGTGTTGAGGTACACAAGATCGCAGTGGCAGAGCCATGCACCAGCAGCCAAGCATGGAAAAGCCCAGTCATGATGACTTGTTAATAAGTAATCTGCACTTAATTATTACTTTTTCTAGTCTACCACTAGCAGCAGTATGTGAAGGCAACTGGGAGAATGTTGCTCAGAAGTTAGTCATCACAACAGAAAGAGAAACCCGCCTCTCCCCGCTCATCAAAAGTAGGCAGCACACAGATGCTCTTGCTAAAAAGGCCTGGGTACAGATGCAAGAAGACCTCGTTGCACCTGGGCCACGGGGACCTGGCCACGCAGTGACTGCACTGCCCTGGTCCTTGGGAGCCGGGATTAAACCTGTGATGAGACACAGCATTTCTCTCTTGCTCTGGATTTTCGATATGGTGTTTTTTATAGAGAATTTGTCATGCTTTCCAACAGACACTGCTGTTGGGAAAACCGTGGGTCTTCTGGAAATGCCACTGGGCATGTCAGCAGAGAGCTGTGGAAACTATGAGCTTTTCCTTCTCCAGGCTACTTCTAAAGATCATGCAGAAGATGATGGTGGTTGGTTTTTGTTTTTCCCCCATTGTTTTCTATCATTTGTTCTGACTGCAGGTATCTGCATGCTGCCTTTCTTCTACCAAAAGATATTGCTTGTCCCTGGTGTGTGCAGACCCCAAATTGCTGCTGGTGGGCTCAAGCAGGCCTTCATGTCCTGTGGAGCAGGGTGTCCACTGCTTGGACCTTGTGCTGGTGCGTCCAGAGCATGCCAGCTCAAGGTTGCTCAGATTGGGCTCCTCTGGCTCCTCCATCCCAAAGTAATCTGCTGGCTAACAGTAGTCCCTGTGTTGAATTTGGGTCTGGGGGAAAACCAGACTCCTGCCCTTCTGCCTTCATGGGAACAAATCCCCACCACATGTATAGATCCTGGACATTGCTTCCCTAAGGAACCACCATGCCGCACCATGCTGAAGTTGGTGGGGATGTTTTCTGTAGGACGTGGCTTGTCCTTGCATAGCCAAGTTGCTTGCAGCAGAGGAGAAGGAGTTGCTTGCAGGCTTCCAGCAAGGTCTTTTTCACACACAGCACTACATAGAAAGCTGCGGAAATGCCACCAATGACTCTCGGCTGTCATGTTGTCAGGCTCCTTGCTCCTCAGGCAGTATAAGGCAACCTGCTTTTACTTTCTGGGGCTGGCGGGAAATCTTTACTGCCTTCCCATCCCCAGTGCAGCAGTTGCGGGCTCTGTGCTTTTGTTCACATGTGATTTTGCTCCTGCAAAAAAAGCTGCCTGTGATTGCACTTGGCTGATGGCACTTGGCATCCCTTCTTCTGAAATGACACCTTTCTCCCCATGTTTGATGAGGCCCCGAGGCTGTGAGCAGGGGAGCCAGGTGAGAGCTGCAGCCTGGTGCTGCCCCAGGCACGTTGCCTGCCCACCCTGCCTGCTGTGCTTGGGTCACATCCCTGCCCTGGCACACATCCCCGCAGCGGTTAATGGGACACTAAATATTGCTGCTTACAGTAACCACATCTCCGCTTCCCTGCCAAACGCCCTACAGATGTTTTGGGGGGTGACTAATGCCTGATAACTCTTGGGCCCCCCTGGGGTGCTTTCCCATTTAAATGCTATTTTTAAAAAACATTAATTTAAAAAGTCCGTTTCCATAACAGCTTCCTTGTGGATCTTGTGCCACACTTGGTGGGCACATGTGAACTTGGCGATGCTTTCTGCTTCTGGGGCAAAGGAGAAAGGTTTATTCCTTTAGTATGGCTGAAGATGGGGAAGAAACAGAGTCAGGGCTGGACCGCAGGGGGCTGTGTATTTGTGCACGGGAGAGCAAGCAGGGCTGGAGGTTCACAGAGTTGGGAGTGGACCAGGGAGGTTGTGGTGATGGGCGCGGGCAGGGGTGGCCACATATCTGCAGGTGGTCTTTGGGGTTGCCTGTTGCTTCTGGCTTGGCTTGCTTTCTTCCCCATGCTGGTTTCCATCATTGGAGGATGGGAAATGGGAATCTGCATTTCAGAGCCGGGATGCAAATTCAGCTTCCCCGGATGCCTTTTAAGTAGAGGCACTTCTGTGCTGCTTTGAACTGGGATTTGAATATCAAACCATCTCCTTAGCTGTGTGCTTTGTCTGGTGGAGCAGGCTTGGAGCTGCTGCGACATTAATAAAGGCTTTGGAGGGTGCTGGGAAGGCACAGCCCAGGTCACGCCTTGGCAGGGAGCATGGCTAGGTACTGAGGGATGGAGACATGGTGGGTGTACCCAGCTATCTGTGGAGGTTTGTCCAGGGCAAGGGAGGAGGATGGAAAGAAATTGTAGCATAATGCCAAAAACACCTGCTGGAGGATTAAATCTGTTGTGAGCCTTGCTAATCTTGGCCGGGCAGTCAGGGCTTCCAGGAGAGCCCCATGCCCGCATGCTTTCCATGTGTTTCTGTGACAGCGGGAGCAAGTTGTGTCCAGCCCGGAAAAAGCGTGTTGCTCTTATCCCTAATATTCCCCCTTTGGCTCCTACCTTAGTGGCTGTGTGTCATTCTTGCACCCCATCCCCACCTGGCTTTGGTGCTGTCCCCATGTCCCATCATCTCTGCCTACTCACCTGTGTTTTGCCCAGCCCATAGCGTGCATGTTGAGCCTCCCCAGTTCAAATCACCAGGGGCAAAGTGCCAGAAGTAGGTGGCCATCAGTAGGTTTCAGAGTTAAAATGCTGTGCTGCAGGAGCAATCAGTCTTTTCCAAAGCTGTTGCTTGCTTCAAGCAATTGTACTGTTCTCAGTTACATGGCATCCCAGTTGCTTCACTTGATGCTGTTTTCTTGTTTACGTCAAGCAGCAGAAGAAACACAAGAATCCATCTCCTGCAGCTCCATCCCTTAACCCCTGTGGTGCAGTTTGCTCCCAGTGGCCACCTCTGCTGCCTCAGACCTGCTCAGCCTACGGCAAGAGATGAGAGCGGCTCATTTAGCCTGCTTTTCTAAATACCAGGTTGTTTCAGAGTGTGCACATGATCGGGCTTGCACACAAGCAATTGAGCTGCCTGGAAACGCAGGTTTGAGGATGCTAAATCTGCCCTTCCTTAGGACCATCCACATCCTCTGCCTGCAGAGGAGAGGGTGGTGGATCTGGAGGCTGGCTGGTAAGGTAGTGTTGCTGGAGAGCTGGGTGCAGAGCGCTCTTCGGAGGCAGTTATGGCACAGGTGTGAGATCTAAGTGCTTCTTAATGCCCTATTTAAAAAAAAAGATAGTGCTCTTTTAAATGTATTTCTCTTGATGGCTTAATAAGAAGGTTTATTGCTTGTCTCGCTAGTACAGGAAACCAGTGTAAGCACTTCGGAGGAGCAAACACTGGTCTGCAGCTGTGATTAGATTTGAGCACAGCTTTAAGCTGGAAACAGATAAGGGAAAAATCAACATGCATTTGCTTTGCAAATCGTTGGAGTAGTTTCAGATGTTCCCATCTTTCCCCAACTGTGCCTGTGAAACCACCTATGGAAGCATTTAACCCTTCTTCTGCCCCAGAGTCAAACCAGCTGGGGTTTGCCCAGACCCTTCTTGTGTCAGGAGAGGATGTCGGGACCCACGGCAGCAGAAAGCAGGAGGATCCTGGCCATGTGTGGACCACCGCATCCACGGTTTCTGTAATAACCTGTCCCATGCTGTTGTGAAGGTGTGGGTGATGTTCCCAATGGGGGACACGTGAGCCATCATGGTTCCCTGGGTGCTCGCTGGTGTTCAGCATTCTTCGGGGGGCTGTACCCTGAGCTGTGGTTTGCCTTTATTGAAGTGGGACCCCCTGTTGAAACACTGAACCCTCGGTGTTCACCCTTCCTGGAGCCTCCATCCTGAGTCCGCTGATGCCATGACTGGATCTGGCTGTAGGAAAACAAGAGGGTACTCTTCAAACTGTTGCCCAAGGCATAGTCTGGGGTCTGTTTGCTTGGTTTCCATGTTTTAAAAAGGGAATGCCCGTTTCATAATACAAACCACTTTTCTGTAGCCACTTAAGGTTCGAGGTGGGATTTGTCCCGGGACTGGAGTTGCTGAGGCTGTTGCAGTCCACAGGGCTCCGGCAGAGGATTGGGAAGCCCTGATGAGTGGGATATTGACTCTGTTGGTCAGATCCTGTCCTCTGATAATTGCCACTTAACGCTTCCTTTCCTGGACTGCATTGTGGGTTTTCCCCTATTGTGGCTTTGTTTCTACTTTGAGCAGGTGTGAATGTGATTTTGTACCTGAAGATAGGAGCTAATGCCTCTGTCATTTTTTTTTCCTGGCTAAGTTATTGCTAGCTAGAAAACTGTGACTGCTGCAGTTCCTCTTCCCCACTTCTTCAAAACCATTTGCAGAGAAAACCTCAGCTTTTAAATGACGCAGAAGGAGGTGGTTTCTCATCTGGCACAGGAAGGCAAAGGGGTGGTGAGATGAGCAAGAACATCCCAAGCCAAGCAGTGGTCCTGTAGTGCTGCCAACTGACCCTTCGCCTGGGTCTCATCCCAGCCCATCTCCTCCCAAGGCTGATGCCCAGGTCTTGTCCCAAAATGTTCTGGCTGGCCCGTACCCGCCCAGCCATGCTGAAGGACAGTGCTCCTCCAGGCTCGGGGAGACAAGCTGCACAGACCCTGCTGGATTAGTCACCTTGATTAAAGGCATCTGTTCTTCTCGGCCCCTGGGATGCTTTAAACTGCTTATGTCGGCGCCTGAACATCTTGAGGGGTTGCCTGGAAAATAAAGCTGCATTGGCCAGCCCAGGCCACAAGCCTCGTCGAACAGGGATAGGGCGCTTTGTTCAATTAATGGGATTACTCTTCTGTTGAGCCTGGTGGCCTAATTTCACCGGCTGTCACCAGAAAGGGGATGGGAGGATTTTTGGGGTGGCTTCTTCAGGGACTTCCCTGTACAGTCCCCTGGTCACTTGCCATCTACTGCCCCCTTGACTCCTCTGGTTTGGTTTTCACCACTGTCCCTCAGGCTCTGCTGAAAATGGACTGCCAGGGGCTGGTCGTCCGGCTCATCCAGGACTTTGTGCTGCTGACCACGGCCGTGGAGGTGGCCCAGCGCTGGAGGGAGCTTGCCGAGAAGCTTGCCAAGGTCTCCAAGCAGCAGATGGATGCTTACGAGGCCCCGCACCGAGACAAGACGGGGGCTGTGGACAGCGAGGTGAGAGCAGATGCATGTGTCTCTCCATGGGTCCCCTAGGGTTGCAGATACTTCCAGAGCACATTCTTCTGGAGCATCTTTGTGGGATAAAAGGGATTTGGGTGTGCTGGGGAAATTTTGGGGGTGTTTTTCCATGGGAATGTGCTTGTTCTGGGATGGGGGTGTGTTTGGGATGGCATCACTTGCTCACTGGCCATCCAGCTCAGCTCTGATCTCCTCTCCCCTCTCCCCCATCACCACAGGCCATGTGGAAGCCAGCTTACGACTTCCTTCTCACCTGGAGCAGCCAGATGGGCGACAGCTACCGTGATGTGATCCAGGAGCTGCACACCGGGCTAGACAAGATGAAGAACCCCATCACCAAGCGCTGGAAACATCTCACCGGCACCCTGATCCTCGTCAATTCCTTGGACATGCTGCGGGCAGCTGCCTTCAGCCCGCAAGACCACGAGGATTTTGCCATCTAGCTCCCGCAGCGATGTGTTTGTCCTCATCTCGTTTGATGGGGTTTTTTCTGTGCTTTCTTCCCCTTTTTTTTAAGCAGTTGACTTTGAAAAGAAGCGGAGGTTACTCTCCCCAGGTTTTTAAGAGGCCAAAGTTTGCAAGTTCTCCACCGGGACTGGAAATCAGAAAGAGACATCCCTCCTTGATGGGAAGGCATCCAGAGGGAGATGGCTTTTCATATGGCATTGATACCAGTTAAACTCTTTCTTACTAAAAAACTTTAAGGGGGCAAGAGGTTGGGGAGGGATCATAAGAGATCTCATTTTTTAGGCATTTACAAATAAAATTCTAATTTTTGTAATGAGCAGTAAAGGTTGTAACCACTTTGGGGGGAAGCTGTGGCTGTTTTTTATGTTGTAGAAACCGCTTTTAAATTATCGTTTTTGAGATGAACGTGAGTCATGTAAATATGTATTTTTAAGAGGAAGCACAGTAAATGCCCTCCCCCACCACCACAGTCAGGCTTTGGCCAGCCTACCAGGCATGACTGTAAAGCACCCTATGGACTCTGGATGTCCTCAGCCCAACAAGCATCTTAGACCAAAAAAGCAGCGCTTTTTTTTTTTTCTTTTTTTTAATTTACAGGCCCTGTGAGCGGTTTGGTTGATTTTTCTTTTATTTTCATGTCACTGCAAACACGCATTTTCTCATTTGCGGACAGGGAGATGCTCGTTGCCTGCTTTCAGATGCATGGGTACCGTTTTTAACCAGGAGAAGCAGTCGCTGCCCCCTGTGCTTCATCCCGCCCAGGTGCTGCAGGACATCTGTGGAAGAAGCTGGAGGTTTGGGGGTCAGAC
>NW_009259029.1:1229972-1235237 GCF_000687185.1 Egretta garzetta | reverse complement strand
CCCCCCCTGCCACTGCAACACACTGCTTGGGCTGCGCCTCTCCAGATGCTCCTGCTCTGGGGAAGAGGCCAGAAAAGGGGAGGGAATTGCCGCCATCCATATATCCCTTTACACACACACACACACACGCATACGTGCACACGCACACAAGAAAAGAGAAAATGTTTCTCCTAATTTGAAAACTGGGCTCCCTGGGAGATGCTCGAGATGTGCTGTGCAACTTAACACTGATTGCTGTTGATTTCAGGGGGCTTTGTGGGGGTCTTTTCAAGGCTCTTAAAATCCTGTTTGACTTGTAAATAGTCTTTGCTGTAAGCCTGGTGCCATCAAGCTAAATATTTGCAGCACCAAGGGCCTGTATTTTTCCCCGTTTGTTTTATAGCTGAGTCTTTTGAATGACCTCCCCTCCCTCTTCCACTCCCCAGCTTTGAAATATTTTACATGGGAGGGAAATATTCTTGCACAGAAAGATTATTTTAAGTGCAGTCTCTTTATAGTAAAATGCTGCTACCACAGAAAGGTTTGTTGTTAAAGGATTATTTTCTTTCAGGTTAATCCAAAAAAAAAAAAAAAAAAACCCCAAAAAAAACCCCCCAAAAAAAACCCCACCAAAGCTTTGAAATATTTTACATGGGAGGGAAATATTCTTGCACAGAAAGATTATTTTAAGTGCAGTCTCTTTATAGTAAAATGCTGCTACCACAGAAAGGTTTGTTGTTAAAGGATTATTTTCTTTCAGGTTAATCCCCAAAAAAAAAAAAAACCCCCAAAAAAACTGCCCAAAAAAAACCCCACCAAGCAAAGAATGGGAAAGGCATCCAGCAGACTGTGCTGCCACAGCAGCTATGGGAGGAACCAGTCAACCAGTCTCCTTTCCTCTTCCCAAAATCACATCCCCAGAAACAATCACTCTCGACACACCCCACAAGAAGTAAATAGCACCTTAAATTTCTCCTCAGGGGCTTTAAGGAGTTTCCTATGCAACTTAACATAGCACAGAGAGGAGGGTCCGGCAGCAGCCAAGCCCACTGTGCGTCCCCTTTCCCTAAGGCACCATAAGAGCACACTTTTCCATGCACAAGCAAAAATCTCCATTGCAATAAGGAATACCGCCTGCCAGAGCGCGTGTGCAGACAGAGGGACAGCTTTCTCCCAGGATTTTACCCAAATCTTGGCTTTCACTGTTCTTTGAAGTGGCACGTGCTGTAGGAGGGGTCGGTCCTGTGCAGGGTCTGGGGCTCTGCAGAACAGCTGCACCGGGGATCCCCGAGGGTGCCAGCAGCAGGCGAGGGCAGAAATCTGAGCCTCCTGTGTTTCAGGGATGTCCCTGAATAATTTCAGCTTTTTTTTTTTTTTTTTTTTTTCAACCCCCCTCCTTGGTTTTTCTAACTACCTCAGGTACTCCATATACCCAGCTTCTTAATGTTTCAGCAGCAGCCTAAAATGGGCCGTGCCCAGCTCATTGATGGCATGTGCCCTCCCTGAGACCCATGGGAGCACGGATGGCACATTTCAGGGCCCATGGGGTAACCACTGTGTTAATTTGTCCCTGTCCTCAGTCCAAAATCCAGTCCCTCCTCACGTGCCAGGACTGGGTGTATGACCTTTGGATGCCTTCTGCCCACTAAACATCAGGCCCTTCTCCAAAAGCTCCATCTGGGCTTTGCATTACCACCCTTTGTGCAGTAACTGGTTGTTGTACTTACTGTTTAATGTTCCTTTTTTTTTTCATCCTTTTTTTAAAGAAAAGTTTTGGAAGAAAATATTCTGATTAAAGCTGTTACTATTCAAGTGCTTCTGAGTAGACCTCATCTACTGTTGTCTCTTCATCTCAAAGCAGCTTGGATGCATGGGATTAATTTAGTGGGTTTTCCACCATGTGAATGACATGTTTCTCGCAGCACATTTCCATACCTAGAGCCAGCAGTCCTCTGGGGCTGCGCTCAATCCAATCCTCCTTCTCTGTTCCTTTCCATCCTGCCCTCTCTGGGGGAAAGCCGCTGGAAACGATCTGGCCTCCCGAGGTGCTGCTTATGCTCAAGCACTAGGTAAGAAACTCTGTCAAGTGGGAAGAGATCTGGTCGTGCGATTTGTTGTGGCATGGAGATGTTTTTCTGGCTGTTTTCTGAATGGAGAAAAAAATCCCTGTATTTAGCCAAGGCAGTTGTGGGGCTTCCAATGTGAACAGTTCAGATTTCAAGCCGCAAAAGTGAAATACTCAGGTGTTTGGCTGTGGCTTCAGTTTGCCAAGGGTGAAGAGGAGACGCAATGGTTTGATTTCACCTTTGGTAAACTCATCTTGTGGTCTGGCACAGGGAGGCACCTCTGGGCTGCTGAGCCAGGACCACTGCATCCCATGGGTGGTGAGGAGGATCTGTTGCACACAAGGACATGGTTGGACCTTGCTTCGCACCCGTTGCTCCATCCGTGCCTGGGTGGGTGTTACTGTGTCCTCTCCTGAATGCCTCAGGCCCTCCTTCCAAGGAGGATGAGCTTTCAGGAGGGTGCACACTGGTGGCTGATGAGTGCATGGAGCTGGGTACCAGACCCTGCTGATACCAGGCCATCTAGCTCATGGAAAGAGGCTGGAAATTTCATTCTCAGCATAATGTGACTTGATTTCCAAAGCAAAACCAAGGTCTAGCCTGGCAGAAGATTAAGCCGGCATGTTCCTCAAGCCCAGGCTTGCTCAGCCCTTGCTGTGTCATCCCTGCTCGGTTTGGTGCCCAGATTCGTGGCTATCACAGGAGTTGTGTTTTGGTTCAGACAACATCCAGGCTCCTGGGGCTTCAGTCAATTCATGACCCCAGCTGAGGCTCCCTGGAGAGAGCAGAGCTACAATGTGAGCGCTGCTGCAGCCTGAAGGTTCAGCCACAGCTACTGGAGAGCAGCTGTGTCGTGGGGGGCATTTGGGCTTCAAAATGGTGCATTTTGTAATCGGGGGGTGATGCAGTTGAGCCACTGTTTTACTTGCTGCTGCTTCTCAGATCTCTGATGTTTCCTACATATGCTTTCCCAGAACAGCTCATAGCTCACTGCACAGATACGCGTGTTTTGAGATGTGTGTAAACTGAGAATAAAAATGGGAATAACGATCCTGGATTAGAGTGCAGATATGGATCTGCTGGTCCAATAACGATGCATTGGCTTGCTTCCTTGAAACCTGCAGATTTCTGTGTATCCCGCTGCCTGCCTGCCTTTCCCCTCATTCCCAGTTGCTAGCAAGTCTCTGCTGGTTAAGCAGGTCTCTTAACTCGCTGCCCATCCTTACTTCTTTCCTTTCCTCTGTGAAATTGGTCAGTGCCAGTAACCCATGGCTGGGGCAGAGGTTGATGTTGGGAGCTTCACAGCGTACCACGGCATGAAAATCCATCCTCCAGCAGAGGTACGCCTGGTGAGAAAGCAAAAAGGGAACACGTGTGCGATGATGTCCCACTGATGGTCTGCTGTGACGTTTTCTGAATTATTTGCATAAAGGGTTGGTTCCTGCTGGGGTTATCGGTCCCCTTCTGACTGCCCTGGCATTGCAGGTTGACCACCAGGATGGGTATGGATGATGCCCCACCACGGATGCCTCATCATGTGCTGCCTCACTCCTACGTGGTCTGGGCATGAAGGGCAGTAGCCATCTGATTTGGGCAGTTCCCTGTTAGCTGCTTCACTGCTGACTGACTCCCTCTAATATTTCAACCTCAAGGAGATGATTTGGCTTTTTTCCTTGGGCCGATCAATGAAATGACCTGCTTCAGCATGGGTCACCTTGGAAATGCATTCACATCATTTTCTCCTCTACTTCAGCCATCAAAATCGAATGATCATCTTGTGTCAGCTCAGCTCGACACTAAATGACTGAAGAAGATATGTCAGAAGGAGAGGAGAAAGAAAAGTCACCTCTGGGTTATCGGTGTCTGTACAGAAAAGTTGCTGTGTCTATGATTTTTGCTTTGTCCTCGCTGGCTCTCAGAATCCAGATGCCCAGTGCAGTTTGCAATTATTGTGCTTTAACCCAGCAGGCAGCTAAACACAGCCGCTTCATCACTCCGCCCTCCCCAGAGGGGTGAGGGAGAGAATTGGGGTGGGGGGGAAGTGAAATTTGTGGCTTGAGCTAAAGACAGTTTAATAGGACAGAAAAGAAAGGTAAAATAATAATATACAAAAACAAGTGGTGCACAATACAATTGCTTACTGCCCGCTGACTGATGCCCAGCCAGTGCCAGAGCAGCGGTCCCTCCCCCCAGTTTATATACTGAGCATGATGTCATATGGTATGGGATGTCAAAGGGTATGACCTCCTTGGCCAGTTGGAGTCAGCTGTCCTGGCTGTGCTCCCTCCCAGCTTCTTGTGCCCCTAGCAGAGCAGGGGAAGCTGAAAAAGTCCTTCACTAGTCCAGGCACTACTTAGCAACAACTAAAACATCAGTGAGTTATCAACATTCTTCTAGTACTAAATCCAAAGCACAGCACCATGCCAGCTACTAGGAAGAAAATTAACTCTATCCCAGCCGAAACCAGGGCAGCAGAGTCTGATTAAAGGCCCCGGAGGTCTCTGGGCATCTGTTTTCATCCCTAGAAATCCCTGCTGAAAATCAATTGCTTTGCTTCCTTCCCAGCTCTCAATTAAATGCTTGTTGTGGATTATCTGCTGCCAGGACAACCCGTGTCTTGCCATATGAAGAGCTGGTCATGAGTGCTTAGAGAGAGGAGCTGGTTAAAGGGCTGCTCCTACATCTTCCTCTTGTTGGCAGGTGTCTGTTCCACCAGAAGGACATCGTTCCCAGTGCTGTCTCCTGCGTCTACCCTCCTCTGATGGCCGTATACCCCATGCCAGGTGGAGGCACGATGGTTTGCTTTGTGGAAAACCGTGGTAGAAAACACCTTCAGCAAGGATCATGATGCATTGCTTGGACTTCTGCCCTGGATGCTGGGCTTCGCTGGCATCCCAGGCACATCTGGCTCGGCAGTCCTGTTCCAGGTTTGCATTTCCTTGTCTGCTGAACTCTTACAACCTTCCCACCTTAATAATCTAAGCAACTTAATCGGGCTTGATTCCTCATAAAACGCGGGCTTGGATGACTGTAAATTAACAGAGATGGTCGTTGTCCCTGGAGATGTAACTCCCATCATGCATCCATGGTGTGACCCACTCACGCCTCCTATCAAAAGCCCTTTTTTGGATAAAGGGCTTTATACAAAGCATTACCTGCAGCTCGCCTCTTTGCAACTCAGCAGGCTTAATCCATCAGTGAAATTCAGGGACTTCCAAAA
>NW_009259029.1:1225891-1228287 GCF_000687185.1 Egretta garzetta | reverse complement strand
AAAATAATAATATACAAAACAAGTGGTGCACAATACAATTGCTTACTGCCCGCTGACTGATGCCCAGCCAGTGCCAGAGCAGCGGTCCCTCCCCCCAGTTTATATACTGAGCATGATGTCATATGGTATGGGATGTCAAAGGGTATGACCTCCTTGGCCAGTTGGAGTCAGCTGTCCTGGCTGTGCTCCCTCCCAGCTTCTTGTGCCCCTAGCAGAGCAGGGGAAGCTGAAAAAGTCCTTCACTAGTCCAGGCACTACTTAGCAACAACTAAAACATCAGTGAGTTATCAACATTCTTCTAGTACTAAATCCAAAGCACAGCACCATGCCAGCTACTAGGAAGAAAATTAACTCTATCCCAGCCGAAACCAGGGCAGCAGAGTCTGATTAAAGGCCCCGGAGGTCTCTGGGCATCTGTTTTCATCCCTAGAAATCCCTGCTGAAAATCAATTGCTTTGCTTCCTTCCCAGCTCTCAATTAAATGCTTGTTGTGGATTATCTGCTGCCAGGACAACCCGTGTCTTGCCATATGAAGAGCTGGTCATGAGTGCTTAGAGAGAGGAGCTGGTTAAAGGGCTGCTCCTACATCTTCCTCTTGTTGGCAGGTGTCTGTTCCACCAGAAGGACATCGTTCCCAGTGCTGTCTCCTGCGTCTACCCTCCTCTGATGGCCGTATACCCCATGCCAGGTGGAGGCACGATGGTTTGCTTTGTGGAAAACCGTGGTAGAAAACACCTTCAGCAAGGATCATGATGCATTGCTTGGACTTCTGCCCTGGATGCTGGGCTTCGCTGGCATCCCAGGCACATCTGGCTCGGCAGTCCTGTTCCAGGTTTGCATTTCCTTGTCTGCTGAACTCTTACAACCTTCCCACCTTAATAATCTAAGCAACTTAATCGGGCTTGATTCCTCATAAAACGCGGGCTTGGATGACTGTAAATTAACAGAGATGGTCGTTGTCCCTGGAGATGTAACTCCCATCATGCATCCATGGTGTGACCCACTCACGCCTCCTATCAAAAGCCCTTTTTTGGATAAAGGGCTTTATACAAAGCATTACCTGCAGCTCGCCTCTTTGCAACTCAGCAGGCTTAATCCATCAGTGAAATTCAGGGACTTCCAAAACAACAAATGATACACTTGGGCTCCTTTATTATAATGGGAGGGGAGGGGGAAGCAGAATATAAGGGTGTATTTTTTCCAAAGGCTCTATGCAGCAAAACCTGGCCAAAAGAAGGGCAAGCTTCACTCATCAGGTGGTTCTGCAAGGGGTGACCGGTTGGTTGATTTGGGGTGGGAGGACCCTGATGTCCTACATGAAAAGGAAAGAGCCTCTGGCTGGGGGGACAAACATGTTATTTTTGTTACTATTTAATAGACTCACTCAACCTCAGGAGCACCGCTGGTTGTGGTTTCCCCTTCCTACCCCTGCCCATCCCCAAATCCATCCCGCAGCCTCCCTTGTGGTATGTTGAAATTGTCTTGGACCCACCCCTCCAAGGCGCTCAGACCAACCATCTGTGGCCGTAACTCAAAGGATGGCCCCATTATCTTGAAGAGCAGCCTCCAGAAGATAACGAACCTTGGGATCCTGCCCTGCTTTGATTACCCCCTGCTGAATATTAATTAAAGCTTCCAGCAGGCACTTTGCGAAGGTTTGTCCGGCACAAAGCAAGTCACTGGGATGCAGTCTGGTCCCTCACTGGGAGAGAGTGATGAGCTGGAGAAGGATGCTTGGTAACAGATGCAGCTTGCTTGGATCCGCCCCAGGGAAGGGGGGAGCCATGTCTCCCCCCTACCCCCTCAAAGATAATCTAGGCTGGTAGCATTTCAGGGAAAAAATATGCTCCATTTGTTCAGGCTGGCTTTTGAAGAGAGGTCACGCTGTTAGATAAGCCAGCCAATATCTGGCTGGGGGGGATTTGGGATTTGCTGATGCCTGAACAGCCTGTGCTGATGACTTGCTTTTATCATCCTAAGCAATCAGATCTGGTGTATGAAACCTTTCACCCATCCTTAATAGAAAGGGAATTGATGCTGGGAGCACTTGCTAGTACCTGTCAAAGCAGAATTGCACGACAGGAGCTTTCTTCGTGATGGTTAGTGTGAGCCATGACACCCGCTGTAGGCAGGGCAAGAGTTCGCTCTGGGCAAGATGAGGTTGGAGACAGCATCACCTCTCCTGGGAATACCAGCATCCTGAGCTGGCTCAGATGGCAAGGAATTGTTTGCAGATGGAGATTTTATTTTCTCTTTCTTTTGTAAGCCTGGTTCAGTCCCAGCAGCCTGCAGCACCAGCAGCAGCAGGGGTTATGGACCAAGCTATGGACCGAGCCCAGCTGCCGCATGGGCTTAACCTGGCTCACGAAGCTGAAATGCTAACGCCAGAGCAGTTC
>NW_009259029.1:1212603-1225775 GCF_000687185.1 Egretta garzetta | reverse complement strand
GGGCACATTCCTCCCCAGGGGAGGGGACAGGCTGTCCTGCATTTTGTGCCTGGTTCACTTTGGCAATTGCTTTACCCAGGTTTCATCACACTCCCCTATAAATAACTCCTAAAAACACTTCTGCAGGTGATAATTAATTGGAGAGTTGCATGGCCACTCCAGCTAAAAGTACCTGGCTCGCTAGTGGTGGCTCCCAGCATCCTCGAGGCAATGCTGGGGCCCAGAGCCAGCCATCACAGGCAGGAGGCATCACATGTTGCAGGAAGGGACATCTCCAGTGCCAAGCCCCAGGCTGCCGGGTAGAGTTCACCCACTGGGATGCTGCAGGGAGCAGAGCCTGCTCTGGGATAGCTCTGGAGGATGATGAGGGGCCAGGGTGTGTCGTGGGGGTACCTCAACTGCTTCCCACAGGGACCATGGCGAGCTGCGTGGTGCCACCCGTACCAGCATTACCCCTGCACTGCTCCCCAGGCTTGCAGGGACATGGGCAGAGCTGTGGACCGTCACAGTCATCAGGTCTGCAGCCCCAAAGCAGCATTGTTTGCAGATGCATGTGGTTTGGGGATTTTTGGGGGGTTGTTCTTTTTTTTTTTTAAATGAGGCTGGTGCTGCTCCTGGCAGGTCAGCATCCCTTAGCCACACTCCTTGGGGAAGTGGGCATGCACACCACATTTGCTTATCTTGATCTTTTGGTGCTTTCCCATGGTGGGACCCATGCATCGGGGAGGTGGAGGAGCCCGAAAGCTGCCCAAAGCTCCCGTGGCAGTGGAAAAACCTCGCCATTGCCCTTGGGGAGTGGAGGGCTGGCGTGAGGCTGCAGAAACCTTGTGGCTGCAGAAAAATGCCAGCAATTCCTGTCATTTCCTGTGGTCCGGCCGGTGGGAAGCAGCGAGAGATGCCGACTGCACCCTCCCACCAGAGCCAGGGCTGCTGTGTCCCCCAGGACACTCCCATCCCAAAGCCAAAGAGGCTCTCACCCATGTTTTGCAGCCGGGGTGGGATGAGGGTCACCAGAAGAGCCAGGAGCAGCACTGGCTTGCACTGCTTTTTTTTCCCCAGCCTTACTGTTGCAAGTCTGGATATTAAAATCCAGGCAAAAATAAAATAAACACTAAAAAAGTCCCTGGGTGGGAGTGGAAAGCAACAGCTCTCCTCTCCTTTTGCAGCTCCGAAGCAGTGCTATGTGAAGAGCTCAGTGATGCTGAGAGGCTGCTGGAGGGGGGGAGGTGTTTGTGCTTCCTTTCTCCAAGGGCAGCAAAGGGATTTTGGCTCCTGTCTTTTGGCAGGTGTTTAAAAACAAAGATTTGGAGGGTTTGCTGGAAAAGCTCAGGCTGCAGTGCCTGGAGCCCTGGGGTGACGTGGACCCTGCACAGCTCAGGGAGAGGAGCGATGGCTGGCCCTGCCTCAGGTTCCCCTTTTGGGAAGTGACCCAGTCTCAGCTCTGTTGCTTAGAAATGCATCGTGGCAATTTCTCCTTCTCCCAGTTAAGGGAAGCAGGAACTTGGGCTCTCTGCCCTGCTGAAGGGGCAGCACAGCTCTATACAGTACCTGATTAAGGGGTGATAAGAGAGTACAGCACCCCCAGAGTAACTCTTCCCTTGAGAAGGGTCGGGAAGGCTGTGCTGCGGTGATACTGCAGCCCCTCCAGCTCCCTCCTCTGCACTGAAGCAGCTTGTCCCACACAGCATGGCCCGTAATTCACCCTGAAAATGATCCCTCTGTAGCAGGGTCACTATCACTGGAGCACAGATAGATAAACAAGTCACTATCAACTTCCACCGACCCACCTGGGCTGGCTTGGTGGAGAAGGACGGCCTTTTCCTTGCTCCCTCCTTTTAGTGATATCGTAGTGTCCTCTGCTGGGCACAGCTGAAACTGGACATGACACGATTGTCCAGTCCCAGCCCCACATGTCCCCTACGGCCCCTCTCCTCCTTATTTTTCCAGTAAGCCAAGGGAAAATAAAGAACAGTACAAACTAGTTGAGGCTAAGGAGAGCAAAGGGAAAAGGAGAGGAAGAGTATACCCTGTTTCTGCTGCTGTTTCACTTCAGCTTTGTCAGCGATCTATCCAAAATGAAAGCCATGGGATGGGAATTTTGCATCCTCCTCCCTTTCTCTTAGCTCCTTTCCTCCACTTACACAAGAGATTTTGCACTGAAAAAAACCCCACCAAAACCCTGAACATCTGCAATTGGATTTTTTTTTTTAAATTCTGTTCATCTGATCTGAAATTAAGGGGGGTTTCTCTTGTCCTTGCAGAGAAAGTCACTGGATCGATCCAGAGCCTGTTTGCAGCAGGGTACTCAGCCAACATCTCCATAAGGACATTTTAAAGTGCTTTTTGCATCAGACAGCTGCTGGAAGCCAGTGCTGTGCTCAGAGATGACTGAAAACACTGTGGTTGATAGGGTGATGGGCACTGCGAGGTCTCGCTGGGTCTCGTTGCCAGAAGCTCTGCGTACCATTGCACAGATGCACTGCTGTCACCTGGCTCAGGCCGGGACCATGGGGACAGCTAGAGCTGTCACTTCAGGAATGTGTGGAGCTGAAAAAGCTGAATTTTGAAAGCAGGTCAGCTCTCATGCACCATGAGGACTCCCTCTACATGTTTCAAGGAAGAAGTTTCCATCTGTCAGGGCAGAAGGCAGGGAGGGAAAGGCAGAGGACGAAAGGCAACAGTCGGCATCAGTCCTGGACAGGTTGCAGGTTGCATGGGTGCCCATGAGATTTGGGCACTGCAATGGGGACAGGCTGAGGAGTAGAGGGACCGTCTTCTTGAACTTAGCAGCTTGAAGTAAAGTACTTGCTTTTTCAAACAGCAATAGAAAATAACAGCAGCATGTACTTAGCAGGACGCCTGTGCTGCCATGATGTACCCGGATGCCCCAGCCTGTTTTGAGCCCTGAATATTAACTTATGTTTAAGGTCTTTTCTGACTTTTTTTATACATAGTAGTGGGGACTGTGGCAGCTTCGGGAGGCAACCTCTCAGCAATAACCTAGTCACCAAGCAGTGAGACAGTAATGCTGCGAACTGGCTTTTGTGCATTGAGGTGGCTTTCATGCCATGGGCATTGAATCTTTCCCTTCTCCAGCTCGCTCTCCATGATCGAACAAGTATCCAGCCCCATATCTCTCAAGTCAGAAAACACAAGAGCCATTATTGTTAATATTGGGGATTTATTTATAGGGCTGGGGTTTGGGTCTTTACCTGAACATCACTTACAAAATCAGTAGAGTTTTATAAACAATGCTTACAAAGGTCTCATCGCCTAACAGGTAAGCTCCAGATACAGCACTCTGCCTGATGGGGAACTTGGGTGAAACACCAGTGGCTTTACAACTATTTGCCTGCCAAAACCTTAATTGAGTTCGGGGTATTGTAAACACACACAAATCTCATTTAAGATGTGCGTCTAGCTTGGCTCATGTGACATGTATTGTCAGTGTATAACATTTGCCTCTTCTATAAAAACAGCTATACAAAGGTTTCAAAGTGCTTGATAAACCTGACAGTCTTATACTAGAGCAAATGGTTCTCCTAAAGCCCTTGAAACAAAGTCTTACGAAATCCCTATATATCTCCACTGCATATAGAGGTTAAAAAAAAATGTCACCATGAGTCCTCTGTACACCAAGACGTGGAAGCCAGGACTTCACACTAGTGTCTTCCCAAGTGACTGAAGCACTCCTATACAAATTATTTTTAATAACCAATTCTTAATTAAAGGCAAAAATTATATCAGTGAAACAACCCCTCCCATGGTGCGAGTTTAAAGGAACACTATTATTTCTTGACTGAAAGTCAGCAATTACTATTTTAGTGAAATCTGAGGTGTTCTCTGATCCTTCTGATTTGGAGCAGAGGCTTTTTCTCCTACCACTGGTTTAATCTCTAGTGGGACTTTGATTTGATTGGCTTTCTTGTTCTTCCCTTCTTACAGCAGCACCTGCGGCAGCAGAACAGGCAGCACTTCAGAGAAATGAAGAGGGAGAGGAGCACCACAGCGAGGAGGAAGGCGATGACATCCAGGGAGTGGTACTGGATCCAGTTCAAGTCATGAGCAGCAGGTCGCAGGTGTGGGGCCCCTTTGTGTCTCATTACAAACTCCACCCAGTGCACAGCCAGGTCCAGGGGGGGGATGGGTCTGTCAAGGTGAAGGTCAGAGAGACGCTTGATGTTCTCTTTGTACCTGCCAAGAAAAGACATTTGGTGTTTTCAATGACTTGTGGTGCTGAGACTGAGTCCCCAGAAAACACGGATGCAGTGTCAGTTGTCTGATGGCCCACTGGGGGCTTCTCAGGTAGTGTTTCCCCAACATCACCACCCCATGCGATGGATAATGGCAAAGTTATGGGCCCAGAAAAGGGCTGTTCTCCGTGACAAAAAAAGAGGGAAAGGTATTAGAAGAAAAAGAAAAAGCTTAGTTTGAGCTGTCAGCAAAATGTCTGGGGTGAAGGTATCTGGCTGAAATGTGAGACTGGGTGTAGAAAAGCTGTCCAGCTGAAGATCAAGGTGCTTTATTATTACTGTTGTTATTATTATTGCTATAAGAACAGTGGTTAGGAAATAATGGTAGTAAGGTGCGGTGTTTAAGAAACATGATGGGGAAGAGGATGCCAAGGACTGAGAGGCCCTAGTGACAACAGAGAATGCTCCCCTTTGCTGGGATGCCTTAAAACACCTTGGGCATGTTGACTACAAGACTATGATGTCTAGCATGGTTCCCTGTACCACCTCAACCTATCCATGCATATTCCTCCCACTCTGTGCTGGAATTGTCCAGCATTGCTGACCCAAGCAGCAGCTGACTGTGCTCATACAGTCCCTTATGAGCACTAAGAGGGGAAAAATGACTGAGAAAACTGGTCTGTAAAATAAATGAGTGATAATATCTATGTTTAGTAAACCCTGCCAGCTGGGAGGCAATGCTTCCTGATGCAGTACAGCCTCTGGACTATACCAAGGCGCTGCCACTTGTCTCCTTCCTCCTGCTGCTGTGCAGACAGCATCTCTGGGCAACCCTCATGCAAAGAAAATCGGCCAGGCAGCTGACACTTTCACCCTTTTCAGGCTTCTCACAGACTCATGCTACCACTGATTTGGGGGGAAAAAAGCAGTTTGCCACATATCCCTTCACCGATTGCTTTTTCTACCATATTGTGTCAAAGCCTTTGACATCGCTGTGTGGTAAATTTGGCTTTAAGCAGATGACATCTTTTGTTAACTTGATTTCTTCCACTGCACTTACACCCCATCCCCTCTGATACCTGCATCCTCTCATATCTGCCAGTTCTCGTCACCTAATGATTATAATCCCAGGAGGTGAGAAGGATGGTGCTGTTACAGGGACAGGATGAGGTTAACCCAGGGCAAGCAATGATGTAACTTTGATATAAGAAGGCATAAAAGAACAGATTAGTATTCTGTTAAGCTGGAAGCTAGAGTGCTGGTGTTACACAGCAGTAGAAGGAGAAAGGCTGCGCTTCTATTACTGACTTTTTATCATTAATAACTGCTTTCAGGGCAACGGATATGTCCTTCGAAGTCATTTTGAGTATATTCAGCGTCAGTCCTGCTCCCCGTGACTCTACTCGCTTGGCGTTGTCCATCTGGTCTCCAAATAAAGGCATTAGTACCATTGGCACTGCATTGCATATGCCCTCGTAAACACCATGTGAGCCTCCATGGGTAATAAAGGCACGAGTCTTAGGGTGAGCTGTGGAGGGAAGAAAGACTTGCTTAGCACTTTCATTTGTTAAGTCACAGTAACACATCCCTAGGGAAAAACTTGCACAAAAATGGCATTGGTAGGTATAAATCAAGAACTTTGGGCCATCATGTGCATCATTACTTAGGAACAGACTCAGGGCTGTGGAGAACAGGACATTACAGGGGATTGAATGAACCTTGTGCTGGAGAGCTCTGTCTTGGTTTGGGTAATCTCTGGAAAGCCTTGGGCAATCCTCTAAAGCTTCTCAGATTTTAGGATGAAATCAGAGCCAAGTAAGGTTAAAGATGATGTTACCACTGCTTGCTTTTTACCATGTCTTCCACTTGCTGGTTTTGCAGATCTCCTAGAGCTGAACCCTGTTGTCTAACCAACAAATGCACTCCTGGCAATAGCATATACAATTTTACCACCTGAAAAATCTGACAGCCTGTCTGCAAATGCTCACTCAGGGGCCTTAAATTTTCTTTTCAGTCCAGTAGACAAAACCCCATGGCTGGGTGTTGAGACTGGCTAGTCAGAGATAAAGACCTCCATGTTTGACAGTAAGGGTAGTCAAGTGTTGGAACACCTTTCCAAACAGTGTTGTTTCATAATTCGGCAATTTTTACGTCGCAATCAGGTAAGTTTCTAAATTACAAGCTTTGGTTCAAACAGCAAAGACTGTAAGGAAGTCCTGTGACCCACAGTGATACAGGTTGTCAGCACAGATAATGCTAATGGGGCCTTACAACAGCATTATCAGGTTAAAAAAACCCACTGGTGTCATTCAAGGTGTCTCAGACCTACCTAAAAGATCGTTCTGTGGCAACCATTTGACAAGTTTTACATTCTTCGGCAGGTTGGGGGGCACCTCTCCCGTGTATCGCCACAAAACCTTTCAAGAGAAGTAAACACAATGTCAGTTCTCAGCAACCAGCCTCTTGCTGCTCCTCATCTTAAAAACCATAGCTAAAAACATCCATGGTGCACAAAATCTTTTTTGTTGTGCAGAGCAGCTGGGGTGACAGTTTCTTCTGGCATCAGGGAGCAGGAGAAAGAAGGGAGGGCCAAGCACACTGAAAGCCAAAGGTAATCATATACTGTATTTGAAAACAGTCTTGAATTGCTGTGCTAGAAGGCGGAAGGGGAAACCATACCGTCTGAGGGACTGATCCCAAGGCTTCTGCAATTTCTGTGGCTTTCTTCATAGGAATCTCAGAGACCATGGAGCCCAGCGAGAATACAACAATGCCGTGCTCTCCAGAGGCATTCACAATAGCTTCGAATTCCTGCCCAAGACAAAGCACATCCTTAGTCAAAGTCCCTTCCACATCATGTGCTATAATTTCTATCATGTTGCCACAAAACTATCTGGAAAGGCAATAAAATGAACAGTCAACGCAACAGAATTACAATCAGGAAAATTAGTTATCTATATGAAAATGAGTCCCAGGGGAAAAAAATGGGCACAGGTGGATGAACAAAGTTATGGAAGTGTGTGAGTGTTTGCAGAATTGAAGGCCAAACTAAGATTCAGTATGGACATGAGAAAAAATTTATTTTAAAACAGTCACATAGCAAAGCCTGCCTGCTCAAAGACATTGGTTTCTGCACCGTAAAAAAAGATGCTGTGCCAATTAAAGAGATCAATTCATCATCATACTTTTCCTGACAACCAATCCCCAGGTGAATACGTTGTGGTTTATTTTCACATTTATTGCAAGTGAGATGCTCTGGCTTTAGAGTTGATGCTCTTCTTTTCAAATCATGCAGCTGCAAGAGAGAATTAAGATTTTGAAAACTGTTCTGACAGCAGATAGCTCTAATTTCTAATATCTGGATTTACTGGGTCTACTTTGAGTATGATCATATTGAACCACTGCCAATTTTTTTTATCCGTTTTGTTTTATTTAAATAAAAGAAGGACTAGGAGATCTGCCACTGGAATGCAAGAACAAAAGGATTCCAATGAAGCAGAGAAACAGCTGAAGGCTGCAGCAAAAATCCTGTGACATTGAAAAGTATTCAGTAAAGCCAGGGAAGGAAGAACAAAACTGGGGGGAATTGCTGTGGGCATCAGAGTTAAATGAGTGGAATAAAATGAACTAAATGTTCCTGTAAGTCTGGCAATTGAAATGTTATCTCTAGGGTCTGAGGGGATAACCGAGATTGACCCTCTTAGTTTACAAGCTCTTACGTATTTTTGTGGCTGACCAGAGTGCTGTGGCCCTTCACTTGGACTGGATCCCAAATAGGAGGCACCATCAAAGGTTTGGTGATAGCTGCACTCCGAACAGCAGACCTGATGCTCTCCTGGGGGCAACCAAGGTGAAATGTAACTCTCATTTCAGGGCTTGGTTCTGTCTTACCAGATTTCTCTGAAGACACACTCTCCATTAAGGCATTGTAGATGTCTGGTTGGGAACACGGGGCTCAGTTCTACATAAACTCACAGACATCTGGAAACTGCAAAATCCTCCCCAAACTACAAATGTGCTTTTGGTACAGAATTCTTTGGCAGTTCCTGATGCAGTGGAACAGATATGGCTATTTCAGGGTGTATTTAGCCCTATTTATTTTCTATGGGAGTAGTCACATCAGTTTTACTCTGTTCTTTAAATGTTTTTGTGTGCCAAGGTCTGATTTTCTGCTCAGAAATGCCCCTACCATTATGAAACTTTTTGCAGCCTTGCCTTGGAAATTGGTGGGTTATTTTACTAAAGTCTTTTTAACCAGCAGCTCCTTGTATTGGTGGGTGCTACACATGACCTTTATGAAATACCTGCAGTGGACACTCACTGAAAAATAAGAGAAAGCACAAAGAATTAGAAGGATTTCTTAGTGGCAAGTGGCAGATAACCCATATTTAGGAAGTTTGGCATACTTCAAGCAAAATACAGTTGCAGTCCAGATCTGTGGCAGAGTATTTTGCACAAAAGAAGCAGATCTCTTGCTGCTTGACTGGATGGTGGGGATTGCATTCAGGTCTGCCACTGTCTGAAATTCCTGTAGAAATGGTCCTCTGCTCAAGGGCAGAGGACTAGGATGATTTGGCATGCTACATTACCCTAGCTAGCACCACATCTTGTAAACAGGTATACAGAACAAAATTACTGGAAATAGGCAGCCAGAAAATACTGGGGGGAAGAAATTGGAAAAGCTCAGCTTTGTATGCACGCATCTCTGGGAATCTGGAGGTCTCCCACAAAGCAACGTACTCCTCAATGCACAAAGGATGCAGCGGTGCAAAGTGCCTTCCTAGCCACTTGCACCTCGCTCTTTTGCCTGTTACTGTTACAGCCAGGAGCTCCATCTCATGGTGAGAGCTAACAGTGCAGACATAGCTAAACTAGGGAAAAAAAGGTAACTAACCTGTGATAATGCTTTTTCCTGAGTGCAGCTTATGCCTCCGATCAAGACCATATTAGGCATTAGGGGTCTGGGGTACTCAAACACAAAGTCGTATTTCATGAGCCAGATAGACGCATGGCTGAACAGCTCAGGCACTGTTGCCTCTCGTTGGAGGAATTCTTTGACCAAACTATCATATGATGAATAAAGAAAGCTGCAAGCCAGGGAACTGCTCAGGCTAGCTATGAGATTGCCCACGCGCTGGAGGAACGCCATGCGGTCCGTGTAGTGAGTGAAGAACCTAGGAATGTAAGAAGGGGGATTTGGACAGAGGGTGGCATGGAAATCTAGACTGCATGGCAATCCCCGTACAAGGTACACAGAAGGTAGGGCGAGATGTTCAGCCAGTATCTGTCCACATGGAAAAAAAGGATCCATAAAGACAACATCAAATTTGCTTTCTTCGAGGTATTCAATCAGCTCTTTGTTAGACAGAAGACGTTTGCAGGATTCAAAGAACATGGTTGTAATATTTGCCATTTTTGATAATTTTTCCAAGAAGGGTTGAGGTGTGAAACTCTTATAGCCCAGCTTTTTAAATTCTGCCTCCACATACTCCTTGGTGTAAGGCACAGAGTATGTTTTCATGGTATAATGCACCGATGAATCTATCCGCAAATTGATCTCTGGCGCAACCACCACGATTTCATGTCCCTTCTGTCTGAGCCGCTCCACAACCGGGCGCATGCTGAGCCAGTGGCTGCCATCAATAGGTACAACCAAAACCTTTCCACCTTCAGAAAATGTCCACAGGAGCAGGAAAAACACAACCCAGGAGGCAAGAGTATTAAATCCTGCATTCGAAGAAGCCATTTGCCTTGTGCTGTCAGCAACGTTTTAAACAGCTGCAAAACTATTGCAGGGGACAAGGAGTAAATCGTGGGGTACTTTGCACTTTAATCTTAGCTAAGGTAAAAGTGTTTAATTTTTAACGGACTGTATGTTTGTGGGCAGACATGAGGGTAATTTTTAACTGTGGGTAATGGTTGGGTTTATCTGTGCACACAGTGAAGGCTTTAAGCAACTGGGCACTGCAAGGTAAAGCTGAATGCTTGAATTAACATCAGAGGTTTCAAATGCTCAAGGGAGAAATGTCAAGCAATTGGCCGTGTGTTGCACTGAAAGGCTGAACAGAGTTATGAATGGGAGGTAACACCTGACCAAGCAATCGGTATCTCACTAACATCCAGTTAATGATAAACTCCCTGCCTTGAGTCTGCTCAGCTGATGGGACACAAAACTCAGAACAGAAGTCTGACCTTTAGCTTACCGTGTGTGCTCAGAGTCTAAACAAGAAGCAATGATTGACAGAGATTTGATATACCAGTGGGTTGATAAGGTTTATCTTCAGATTTGTTTCTATATTCTACCAGTTACAAGTGAAAGCCCTAAATCTACAGTAGTAAACATGATGCAAGCTTAGCAATAACTTCTGTTATTGCAACACCACTGCAGTCTGAAAAACAGAATAAATGACTGATCTTTGCACTATTTGCACAGCCCCCTAGGGAGATTTAAACAAGCTAGGGAGGGAGAGTAGATAGTTACAATCCCAAAGGCTTCTTTTTTCTAATCATCCTCTTATATGCTAACTTACATTGCTTCTTACACAAATCCAGAGGCAAAAGAGCACCCTCTACCATCTTTGATTGTATTTGGGGTATTCATCTGCATTATCAATCTCTATGGTGCAACATCAGTGCCTGGGTATATACACAGAGTTAGAATCATAGAATCATAGAATCGTAGAATGTTTAGGGTTGGAAGGGACCCCTAGAGGTCATCTAGTCCAACCCCCCTGCAGTGAGCAGGGACACTGCTAACTAGATCAGGTTGCTCAGAGCCCCATCCAACCTGGCCTTGAATGTTCCCAGGGATGGGGCCTCCACTACCTCTCTGGGCAACCTGTTCCAGTGTTTTACCACCCTCATTGTAAAAAATTTCTTCCTTACCTCTAGCCTGAACCTACCCTGTTCTAGTTTAAAACCATTTCCCCTTGTCCTAACACAGCTGGCCCTACTAAAAAGACGTTCCCCATTAGTTCCCATTAGTTCCACATTTTCATTTTTTGTCCAGTCAGGTCTCCTGCAATTAGTATTCCACAACTGTTAGGGATATTAAATCAAATGACCTAGTTTTATTTTGTTATTTATTCCTTTCACAGAATCACAGAATCATTTGGTTGGAAAAGACCTTTAAGATCAAGTCCCACCACACCTGTCCACCACTAAACCATGCCTCTAAGCACCTCGTCTACCTGTCTTTTAAATACCTCCAGGGATGGAGACTCAACCACTTCCCTGGGTAGCCCGTTCAAGTGCCTGATAACCCTTTTAGTGATGAATTTTTTTCTAATATCCAATCGAAACCTCCTCTGACACAACTTGAGGCCATTTCCTCTTGTCCTATTGCTTGTTACTTGGGAGAAAAGACCAACACCCACCTCACTACAGCCTCCTTTCAGGCAGTTGTAGAGAGCAATAAGGTCTCCCCTCAGCCTCCTCTTCTCCAGGCTCAACAACCCCAGTTCCCTCAGCCACTCCTCATCAGACTTGAGCTCCAGACCCCTCACCAGCTTTGTTGCCCTTCTCTGGACACACTCCAGCACCTCAATGTCCTTCTTGTGGTGAGGGGCCCAAAACTGAACACAGTATTCAAGGTGCAGCCTCACCAGTGCTGAGGACAGGGAAAGGATGACTTCCCTAGTCCTGCTGGTCACACTATTTCTGATACAAGCCCGCATGCCCTTGGCCTTCTTGGCCACCTGGGCACACTGCTGGCTCATATTTAGTCAGCCGTCGACCAGTACCCTATATCCCTCTCTGCCAAGCAGCTTTCCAGCCACTCATCCCCAAGCCTGTAGCATTGCATGGGGTTGTTGTGACCCAAGTGCAGGACCCAGCACTTGGCCTTGTTGATTTATCTAGATATAGCATATGTGCCATGATTGCCTAATATTATGATGTTATGCTTACAACAAGCTAAGCTATACCTAGGCAGCTACCTAGCTTAGACAGCTTCACCTAAGCTCTCCTGGAGCAAAACCCTTCAGCTGCTTGCAGTACAAGTCCTATGATCATCTATCAGAGCCTGAGATTACTATTTCCAAATCATGCCACCCTAGTATTCAATCACATATTGGCTCAAGCACAAATACTACTATATGAAGGACTTAAAAAAGGAAATCTTAAATAATCACTAATAAATGCTATAATACCCTCAACATAAACAATGACAAACCTTTGATAATGGCTTCTTCTGCTCACAGTTGATGCCTCCAATATAGACCATATTTGGCATTATTGGGCACGGATACTCAAAACCAAAGTCATCAGCCAAATGGATGTTTTGCTAAAACAGTTCCAGTACTGTTACTTCTTTGTGAAGAAACTCAGAAGCTAAGTTCTCATATTTTAAATAAAACAGATAGCTAAACAAATGCTCTGAAAAACCAACCAGGAGGTTCTTCACATGCTCTATAAATGTCATGTGATCTGAACTGGACATGAAAGTCGTTGGCACGTAAGAAAAAGGGCTGGAACACTGGTGGCTTTGTAGTCTAAGGTACATGGAAGGCCACTCATGAAGTACGCTGAAGGGAGAGAGATTCAGCAACAGTTGGTCCACAGGGCAACACAGGATCCATCATAATGGCATCAAATTTGCTATCGCGGAGGGATTTCATTAGTTCTTCATCATATAAGAAATGCCAACAAGTAGAAGAGAGCACATTGGTCAGTTCTGACATATTGCTGAGTAAAACTGTAAATTTTTCTAGAAAGGGAGAGTTATCAAAACTTTTTTCACCAATGGAATGGTAGTATCTATCCACAAGCTCCTGTGTGTAAGGCACAGAGTATATTCTGATGGTGAAAGATTGTAAGCTCTTCATGAGCAAAGTGGCTTCAGGAACAACCGCAATGATTTCATGCCCCCTCTCCCAGAGATTCTTCAGAGCCACACGCATGCTCAGCCAGTGACTTCCATCCTGAGGCATGACCAAGAGCTTCCCACCTTCTGCCAAACTCCAGAAAGAAAGAAAAAGA
>NW_009259029.1:1210909-1212532 GCF_000687185.1 Egretta garzetta | reverse complement strand
TCCTTCTTACTTCTTCCAAGCAGCATATGAAAGCAAAAAATAGTTGTACCTCATTTATAACTTGGTGGTCTTTAATCTTTACCTCTGCAAAATGTTTGCTAATATAGGTTGACGGAGTTCAAAGGTCACATTTTAAACAGTGATAACAGCATTGATAAGAGTGCTATCAAGGGATCTAAAGCAAGAAGCATTTCCATGCATTTATGTTATCTTAAATAATTCAGAATAACTAGCAGGGTCTTTGATTAGCAGAGGTAGCAGTTGCTTCTAAAGAGATTTTTCTGGATCAGGGTTGTTTGAAGTGAGTCACTGTGCACTTGACTGTCCTGTGCCAGATTAAAGTCAGGAGTACTGCTTCCCAAATTCCATGGCCACTGAGCTTCTCCAGAGAGCTTATAATACAAGGAGCATGTTTTGCTATTGACATGAGAGAACTAAACTGCCAACTTTGTCTTACACATTTGCTCAAAAAGGTGCCTGGAACTCACACATGATGTTCTACACAGTAAGCAGGAGCCAGCATGTCAAGCAGTGATGTTTCCAAAGTTTGGGTAACATATTAACCAAACACCTCTTTATATAAACAATGATGCAGCAGAATATGCAGATCTTGCTCAAGAGGGGCTATAAGAGTTTGTAGGTGAGTAGCTCAAGGCCAAAGATCTTTTTGAAAGAAATGATGCAGGAGAATATGCAGTTCTTGCTCAAGAGGGTCTACAAGAGTTCATAGGTAAGAGACTACAGGCCAAATGTTTTTGAAAGTTCTTAATTATATCTACTTTTCAAAAGAAGTTGATAAGGTTTGGCTGTGGTATGAGCCAGTGGGAAGTCCACACTTGTGTCCTGTGCTTACCTGAAGAAGGGAAGAACAGAGTTTCTGAACTGCTTCTGCATGTGCTATAATAAGATTTTTAAGGCAAAAAACCCACCACAAAAAAAACCAAACATGTTGGAAGTCTTGTTCTCTGGAGCACTCAACCGGAGCCTACAGCTCCTCAATGGGGAGTAACATTGATGACAGAGCCAAACTTTTCTGGGTAGCAGTAAACAGTATAATCAGGGCCACAAATGGCAGTTTAAGAGACTCAGACTGAACATCTGGAATCAGCTTTTTACCTCTGAGGTTTTGAAGGTTTGCCTGTATAACAGCATGACTGGCGTGATCTATGTGGAAGACAGTCCCACTCCAAGGACTTGTTTAGATATACAAATCAGGTTGATTTGAATGGAATTTAAGTGCCTAACTATTCTTGGGAACCTGGGTTGAAGCTGCAGCAAATGATGAAACGGAAACTCAATAGGTAGACGGGTGAATAAAATAGGCACCTACAAGCAAAGCAATGTCCTTAGATAGGATGAAAACTTTCAAGTTAAACCTAGAAAAGCAGATATCTGCAGTTTGTGCTTAAAAGAAGTGCCTGGCGAAGCAGATGTCATCTGTCATTAAGGCATATTTCATGGAAAGGGAAAAGTTGGATGCCAAAAGTTTTCAAGTTTACAAAAGCAAAATAAGACACAGGAATGGTAGCTGAAAAAGAGCAATTGCTAGCTGGAGAAGAGAGACTGTTTTAGATCCCCAGCTAAGCACACCTGATCAGAGAGAGCTCTAAACAGTTTATTCCT
>NW_009259029.1:1206851-1210890 GCF_000687185.1 Egretta garzetta | reverse complement strand
GGAGCAGGTAGGAGTGATGGGAAATCTGGTTTGTGAAATGGCTACCTTTGCCAAAGGTACCTGGGTGTGATAAGCACATTCTAAGGCTAATACTAAGTGTGTCCTAAGAAGTTTATTTTGATAGGAGGTTCTCCATGTGGCATGTTAAAAAAAGTGATTCTCATAAGCCAGCAAGAGGGACTGTAACATCTAAGGAAACTGCATTACAGAGGAAGGAGTTCCAGACATCAATGCAGTCCCATTCTGCAGGCTGTTTAAGCAAAACTTTCCCTCTAGCTGACAGTGAGGTGATATTAAAAGACCAAAAACTAAAGGAGATGGACAGAGGGTATTCTCATGTGCCAGAGAGCTAGCTGCAGTGCCTATGTGTGCATTTTCACATTCCAGCAATAAAGAGGAAAAGCTCCCACATAACAGGCGATGCAGCATTACATATGCCCTAAGGTGGCAGTATACACTCGTGTAGTTAACCTGGAGTTGCAGGCCTACTGTTACTCTATACTAGCATATAACAGGCCCTCAAATCTCGTATTTGATATATAGTCACTTCCATGTAGTCTTTAAGTTCTGCTAACATTTGAGCCAAATTATCAGTGTAACACTAATAAAAAATAAAACACCATAAAAGTAAAGAGGTAAAAAGTCCTAACCCAACCCTCAAGGCTAATGGCACGTTCATAAATTGTGGATTTTGAGCAACACCCAACCACTCTTTCACGTCTATGTGAATCCAGAGACTGAAGTCCACACGTTCAGCCCATTCCAAAGGCAAGGGTGAAAGAGAGATCTATCAGGAGAAAGTAAAGTAAAGTACAAAGTGGAGTGCCAAGGTTGTATGCTGGAAACAGTACAGTGAATATCCCCAATTAGGGGAATCCATGATTACTTTTTTTGTAAGTCTACAAATCCTGGCAGTCAGAATGTACTTCTTATTAACCACCCAAATCCTTTTGAAATTCATAGGTTTTGTTTAGAATAAAAAAACAACTGCTGCTCTTGAAAGGCAGATTTATTTATTTTTTTGTGCATGGTATGAAAAAGTACTCCCTTTTGCTTGCTTTAAGCTTGCTGCTGCCTCCTTTCAGTGTTACTCATAGGTCAAGTGTTGGGAGAAATTGCTTATCAGTTCCCTTTCACCTTTGCTACGCTTTTCTGGATTTTATAGACCTCTGCAGGGATCCTCTGTCATAGTTCTTTTCATAGGTTTACCTATGTCTATTCCATCTCTGCTTTTCTAGACTGAGTACCAAGTTTGAATCCTCTTAAAAAGGCTTCATTTTTAGTGCGTGAGATTCAGCTTTTTCTGAAAAATAAGCCTTATTTCACTGTTTTGCAAAGTCAATATCTGAAAAACTTACTTAACAGGAATAGTAATTTCTAAAAATAGAAGCTATGATGTTACTTTGCAAACCACAAAATATATTTGAATACACATTTTAAAAAATCTGAAACAATCCAATATTCATTTTATAAGAATGAATTATCCTAGCTTACACTTTGTTTTTATGATGACAGTTGATATTTTAAATAAGGAGCATCACTGTCCTGGGACATGCAAAAAGAATGCCACAAGCTGGAGAAATGGGTCAACAGGAGTGTCACGAAGGTCAGCAAAGGCAAAAGCAAAGTTCTGCTGCTGCAATGGGATAACCCCATGCCACAGGACAGGCTGCACTCCAGCTGGACAGCAGCTCTACAGAAAATGACCCCGGGTCCCTGTGGACAAAAAGTTGAATATGAGTCAGCAGTGTGCCCTTGCAGCCACAGAGGCAATGGCCTCCTGGGCTATACGGGTAAGAGTGCAGCCAGCAGATTGAGAAAGGTGATCCTTCTCTGTTCAGCACTTGGGAGATATCTGAAGACATGTACCCAGTTTTGGGCTCTTCAGTACAAGAAAGATATTGATGTGCTGGAGCAAGTCCAGGAAAACAAAGATGGGTAGGAGCTGACAACCATGATGTGCAAAAAGGGGTTAAGAAAGATGAGCTTACTCAGGATTCAGAAGAGAAAGCTAACAGGAGATCTTATTGCTGTCTTTAACTACCTGAACAGAAGGGCATAAAGAAGACAAAGCCGTACTCTTCCGAGAGATTGACAGTGACAGGACAAGAGGCAACAGACACAAGGTGCAACATGGAAAATTCGCATTGGATATAATAATAAATTGGATGTAATAAAGTGTTTTCACTATAAGGGTCATAGGAGATATTCAAAACTTGACAAGACATAGAATGGAACAACCTGAACTAGCTGGACATTCTTTTGCTAAGAGGTTAGCTGAGAGGCCTGAAAATTACCTTCCAACTGAAGTATTTTATGAGTCTATGACAATTCAAAACATAGAGAATCCTTCTTCAAAGAAAAAAAGACAGGAACATAGATGAAATCAGCAATTACAAGGTGGACCACACGATGAGCAAGGTCTCCTCAAATGAGTCTGCCTTGCACAACATCAATAGTCCTGAACAAAAAGGCCCCGAGCAACTTTCTTGAATGTCAAAGCTGGCTTTGAGCAGAGGCACATGACCAATGGGGAGTTTCCCAGAGCTAAATTAATTTACAACATTTTCTCCATTTTTATACTGTGATATTCAGATGCCTTCAATGAAAGTAGTACTGGCACCTCTTTGCAAAGCAAAAGCAGTTTGAAATCCTTTTACCCACAGAAAGAGACCTTTCTAACAAAACCTGTGCTACAACTTTTCAGAGTATGTAAAAGCCTGCAAGAATAAGATGAAATAACAGAATACCACCCACCTGAGGTAGCTTCTTGTGAACACAGTTTACTCCACTAACCATAATCATGTTGGGCATCAATGGTCTTGGATAGTGTAAAACAAAGTCTAGCTTCAAGAGCCAAATGGAAGCCTGGCGTAAGATATCCAGCACAGTCACATCCCGCTGAAGGAACTCAGAAGCCAGTTTTGCGTATGGTTGAAAGACAAAATCACAGAGAAAATAATTTGGGATGTCAAAGATTAGATTCTTCACCCGCTGGAGAAAGTTCATGTGGTCCGTGTGCTCTGTGAACATCCTGGGGACATATGAAGGGGGATTGGGACACTGAGTGGCTTCAAATTCTAAACCACATGGTATTTGCTGCAAAAAAACCACGGAAGGGACTGAAAGATGCTCTGCCAGGATCTGCCCACATGGCAGAATTGGATCTGTAAAGACAGCATCAAACTTACTCTCCTCAAGATATCTGACAAGCTCTTTGTTGTACAGTAAGTGTGTACAGGTAGACAGGAACATGGCAGAAGTATTTTTCACTCCTTCATACATTTTAAGAAATCTTTCCAGAAAAGATCCTTCTTCAAATACCTCCTGGCTAGTTCTCCAAAAAGTGCGATCCAGCTCTTCCTGTGTGAATGGGACGGGGTACATTTTCATAATAAAATTATTTGTTGGCTTTATATGCCAATTGATTTCAGGTGCAACGACGACTATTTCATGTCCCTTCTGCCTGAGACTGTCCAACACTTCCCGCATGCTGAGCCAATGACTCCCATCCACCGGTACCACCAGCAGCTTCCCACCACCAGCAGAACTGACCACAGACAGGAGCAGAACCAGCGTCGCCATGACATGCAGATGAGCGCTATGCACCGGGGCCATTTCTGCAGAAATCTGGTGAGTGCTGCCCAGAAAGAAAACCACTGGCAGCACTGAAGCAGTAGCACCAGCTCTGTGCTTTTAAGCAATCTGTGCTACAACATAACTTTTGATCCTTGGAGGTATTTGCTGTGTGGTAGATGTATAATCACTAATTTGATAAAAGGCAGGATAGCAAGCACTAGTGTTCAGCAATGTACATGGGTGGTTGGTAAATGTGGTGGATGTACCAGATAAGCCCCATCTGTTTTTACAAGAAAAGCTTTGGCAGCTCTACTGCCTTTGAGCAGGATCTGCCAAGCCACCATAGCCCCTTCAGGGTCACTAGGATTGATTTTGTTCTCAGATCTCACATCGACATCACCAAGGTGGAATCTTCTGAGGCCTGCCTGTGAACAGAGATGGTGCTTCTTAGCCTGAGAAT
>NW_009259029.1:1188817-1206828 GCF_000687185.1 Egretta garzetta | reverse complement strand
AGCTTTGGTAATACCCATGTGAAGGAGCAGACAAATTCATTGACAAAGAAAGAAGTGGTAAGGCAGCAAGGGTGTCCCAGTACAAAAGCCTGATGTAAATTTCTCCATAGATACCAGACCCTACTACAGCCATTTACAAAGTTGTATGGACTATACCTAACTGCAAGTCTTTGACAGCCCTCCGAACTGCCTGCTCCTCATCCATCACTCACTAAGGGAGAGAGTACCAAATTACTCAACACTATGCAAAATAGCTTAAAATACACAAAATTAAAAAGGCATTAACTGGGCATACTTTATAAGTAAAATTATAGCTGCTACACAGAAAATGGAAAGTGAGGAAGAAAATGAGAGAAAAATAATTTCTTTCACGACGATTTGCCTAACTCACCCTAAACAGGAACTACATTGCTATCTGCAATACCAAATTTCACCCTTGTAAACACAGAAGTCTATCAGAGCAAGAATTAAAAACAGAGCATGACCCACCTGAGGTAGCTTCTTGTGAGCACAGTTTACTCCACTAACCATAATCATGTTGGGCATCAATGGTCTCGGATAATCTAAGGCAAAATCTAACCTAATGAGCCAAATGGAAGCCTGGCGTGAGAGATCCAGCACAGTCACATCCCGCTGAAGGAACTCAGAAGCCAGTTTTGCGTATGGTTGAAAGACAAAATCACAGAGAAAATAATTTGGGATGTCAAAGATTAGATTCTTCACCCGCTGGAGAAAGTTCATGTGGTCCGTGTGCTCTGTGAACATCCTGGGGACATATGAAGGGGGATTGGGACACTGAGTGGCTTCAAATTCTAAACCACATGGTGTTCCGCGCAAAAAAACCACGGAAGGGACTGAAAGATGCTCTGCCAGGATCTGCCCACATGGCAGAATTGGATCTGTAAAGACAGCATCAAACTTACTCTCCTCAAGATATCTGACAAGCTCTTTGTTGTACAGTAAGTGTGCACAGGTAGAAAGAGTAATGGCAGAGATGCTTTTCAGTCTTTGGTATGCTTTAAGAAATCTTTCCAGAAAAAATCCTTCTGCAAATATATCCTGTGAAAAAGAATGGATACTTCCATCTATCTCTTCCTTTGTGAAGGGTATTGGATACATTTTCATAATAAAATTCTCTGATGGTTTTATATGTATGTTTATTTCAGGTGCAACAACAACTATTTCATGTCCCTTCTGCCTGAGACCATCCAACACTTCCCGCATGCTGAGCCAACGACTCCCATCCACCGGCACCACCAGCAGCTTCCCACCAGCAGCGGAACTGACCACAGACAGGAGCAGAACCAGTGTCGCCACGACGTGCGGATGAGTGCTACACACCGGGGCCATTTCTGCAGAAATCTGGTGAGTGCTGCCCAGAAAGAATATTCCCAGCTCCATGTTTTTAAGCAATCTGTGCTGTGCTTTCCTGGGATGATCTTTAGACTTATTTGCTGTGTGGTAAATGTATAACCATGTGTATGTCAAAGACAGAATAATAGGTGTTAAAGTACAGCCAATGTGGCGGACAGTAATCAGAGCAGTAGCTAGACTGGGAAACACCCACCTCTTTGTATTGGAGGACACTGGGATTTAAGAAAATGGGGGATCCTTCAACAAGTGTTCTGCTCCAAAGTGCTAATTAACAGATCACGAATTTTCCAAACAAGAATTTTAAGTATATGAAAATTCCTTTCCTCCTGCCAGTCCAAATCATTTTCTATTTGTAAAAGTTTAGAAAAATATTAACGCTTCACATGGGAAATAGTCTGCTGTCTTTACCAGTTTTATATCTTGACATTGTAATGCAAATGGAAAATTGGCTATCAAAGTTCATTTCCCTGAAAGGCCTCTTTGTGGAAGGATGAAGTACGGGCTGGAAGGAGGAAGAACAGGGGCATCATTTTTGCCAGATAGTTTTAAAACTGGATTAGCAACTCAGAAATACTGTTCTAGATCAGCCTGCAAAGAGCATGCCCCAGGGCCATGAAAGCAAACAACACTAATGCATAGACAGGATTTGCAGTCAGCCCTAGTTATGAAAATTATTGCACAGAAGTAATTCTGACCACACAGCAATTTACTATGAAGGTTGATATGCACCAGAATTTTTTTAAGGACATTTACTGAACTACTGCAGCCCTAGGTACACCTTTTGTAGGGACTTTTCAGAACACAGTGTAAGCTGTTGCAGATGCTGCATGCTGGCTAGCAGCTACATAAACCTGCAACAGTTTTGCAGAAAATTTTGTAAGGAACCCATGTGGTGAAAGGATAAGCCTAGACTGACAAAGCAACCAGAATGTTACCTGCCAACTGACGCATTACGACTTTTTATTTCTAAATTTTGAAAGGATGGTTTTATTAACTGAAAAGATTAATTGTTTTTAAAAATGAACTATGACAGTAAAGCAAATGGTTTCAAGTAATAATACTGATCTGGCAAATACAAGCAGCAGACCTGCCTGGTAAGACAGGGATCACCCTCACTGGTGGGTATGAGCCTCATTAGCAAGAGTACAGTCATAAACTACTTCTACCTAGCCCAAAGAAAACAATTGTGTAAGCAAAAATGCTTAGATCCTGCTAATGCTATAGCAGAGTACTTGCAAAAGTGAGAGAGAAATGAAATCAACCCGGGTTTTCACCTATTTTCTTTGTCTTTACAGTATACCTTACTGCACATATAAAACCCACGAACTTGTATACAATTATATACACACAGAGCATTTGCAAACAGCATTTTCTCTTCAAACCTTAATATATTTTATCAAGGAAATCACTGACCTGAGAGAATGGCTTTTTCTTTCCACAGTTTATACCTCCAATGAAAACTATGTTGGGCATCACTGGCATGGGATACTCAAAAACAAAATCCATTCTTTTAAGCCAAATGGATCCATGGCTTAAGAGCTCCTTCATTGTTACTGGTCTGTGGAGGACATCTGAGGCCAGAAGTTCAAATGGCAAATAGGCAAAATTGCAAAGAAAGTATTCTAATGACTTGAGAAATAAGTTTTCCACACGCTGGATAAATGTCATGCGGTCTGAGTTGTCTGTAAATGTTCTTGGGACGTAGGAAGGGGGGTCTGGACACTGGGTAGCCTGCAAATCAAAACTGCAGGGGAGTCCTCGTAAAAAGAAAATGGATGGGATAGAGAGATGCAGAGCCAGTATTTGTCCACATGGTACAACAGGATCCGTGAGAAGAGCATCAAATTTACTCCCTTCAAGATATTGCATCAGATCCTTATTGTCCAGTAAACTGGTACAGGAGGAGACGTAGAGATGAGAGATGACTTGAACTTTTTCATAAAGCGCAGTAATTCTTTGAAGAAAAGGTCTTCTCTCAAAAAGATCATTAGCAAATGAATGCATGCTTGCTGCCAGTTCTTCCCTAGTTAACGGCACTGGATACGTTTTGAGAGTGTAATATTCAGATGCCTTCACATTCAAATTTACTTCTGGTGCGACAACGACAATTTTGTGTTCTTTCTGGCTGAGGGCCACCAGCACTGAGCGCATGCTGAGCCAGTGACTCCCATCCATTGGCACCACCAACAGCTTTCCACCATCAGCCAAGCAAAACAGAGACAGGAAAACCAAAACCCCCGCAGAAACTAAGTAACTGTATTTACTTACATGAGCCATGTTCCTAGAAATCCAAAGTCTGTTCATCTGCCCTGACCTAACAGATTTTTGGACCCACAAGCCCCCTGCCAGATTCTCGCATTCCCCCTTAACGATCTGGCTTTTCCAGCAAAACCAGTCACCAGTAACCATTCAAGGCCGTGATGAATCATTTAAGGAATGTGAGAAATCAACTTGGGTTGGGTAGAACAGGGCTTGGTATCTGAGGTTCCCTTGGGATGGGTCCTTTCTGATTGATTCCCTGTGCTGATTGATGTTAGACTGAAAACAAAATCAGGCTTTGCAAAAACAAAATCCCAAGTCTTTGAATAGTGTTGGCACTTGGAAGTAACTGGGCTTGCTGAAAGCAGATGTTAAAATGCTTTCTTCCTTTCCTTCTTTTCTGTCTTTCTTTTTGATAAGCATTTTACAGCTGCTCCGGAATGCTTGTCAAGTTTATGTTTAAATCAAATTATAAAATTATGCCACTATACAGCACAATATCTGTGCAAAACCTAAGGAGGAGGCTCTGTGATTTACATACAGCTCAGCACTGAGGCCAGGTACAGCACCAGGTACAAATTTATTACAGTAAGCAACACTGCAGCAGAATGAAAACCACCGAATCCATGCTGTTATGCATGACAGTTTTTTTGTTCTCATCCTGATTTATCTCTCTGTGCCTCTCTCGATCATTTTCTTCTTCCAGGAGCAACAGGAAGGAAAAGCCACTCGGTTCCCCTTGTGTCTAACTAAATACAGGAAAGCCTCAACAGAAGTAGCCAGTAACAGCCCTCTTGTTTCAGGCCAGAAACTTAACTTTAAACTGTAAGAGGTGGTGGCATTACTTCAGATGAAAAACTAAAAGTAAGATACCATGTCTGAGCAGTTAACAAGTACTTGTGATAAATTTGTCAACCTGCAGAATTATCTTTTGCCATTAGATGTAACTGTGTGATTCAGAGGCATATCAGATGATACCAAGAAATCAGGACTGAAGAATCAGTACTTCTGCAATAAGTATTGCTGCTTTAATGATGCTCTTTAACCTCTGAGCAAGATGAGAGTGAGCTTTGTCTTCAGAGGAGACTGATTTTAAGCTGGAGCTGCCACACAGCCTTGCCTGCAGGCAGGATTCCTCCCGCTGCTTTCCCAGAGCATCTGCGTGGGTTTGTCCCTAAGGAGCCATTAAGCAGCTCTGATGGACAGAACAGATAGGAAAAAGATCTATCCTGATAGAAGTGGCCATTGTGGGGGTTGATGGCAATTTGAAAGAGACTTTTGTGAAAAAGTAAGTTCTGAACTCTAGCAGCTCAACAGAAATAAACAGTACTTTCAACGGGCAGCATCAGGTGAATTACCAGGAGGAATAAAGCAAAGCCTGAGGGCAATTAAAGTTGGCTCTGTGGAAGATGTGCCAGGCTTGTAAAATGCAAATCTATTTTCTTGGGAAGCTTCACTCATTCATGTTCACAAAAGCCTATGAATTTGGAAGAAGAGTAGGAGTGGTGATAGGCAAGAGTAATCCATTCCCTAAGACTCAGGGAAGACTGGCAAGTTAAAAAAGTTCAAGGGAAGAATAGAGGAGAGTCTGTTTAAGTAACATTCACAAAAGATAAAACTTTATCCTTTCTAGGAAACAATGTGATTTATTGCTGAAACAGCTGGATGACACTAACTACAGATTAATCATCTGCTCAGGAGAGCTATCTCCTATCTCCTTTGCCACTTAATCTCTGGCTTCACATGAGGCTGTTCTACTCACAGCACAAGCAAGCAAGAATATATATCACGTGCAGCAACAATCTAATGTACATCATGAGCACCACCAAGCTAACATACATCACATGCATACCTTTATCAAGCACTTCTTAGGCCACAGATGTCCAAGCAACCACCCATCAACAATTCCCTACTCAAACTGGATGTCTCCTAAAAATGCAGTTGAGAATTCAGCTGTCTAGTTTTTGTGATGCAAGCTGTTGTTAGACCAAAACCTTCACCTTCGACTCAAACCCAAGACTGCCATTACAGAAAAAAGCACATGATGACATTGCACATAACCCAGTGAGTTATTTTTCTGACTGGATAAGCAGCTAATGCTCTTGAAGAAATATTCTACTGCCTCTTATGTAAGGCAAAGAATTTTTGGAAAAGTCGTTACAATTCACCTGCCCTTTTTGCATTATTTCCTGGACAAGGTGGTGTTTGTGTACCTGACTTCAGTTGGAATTAAATACAACATAGCATGCGATACGTCACCAAACAAAATCCCTATGTTGAGCAGACCCAGGGAAATGAGATGGAATCACATCGTGTTTTCCTGGTCAACTGTATCAGCCGGTTTTTCATGTGGATTGGCTATACAGAAAGCGTGAATCTAAATTATTTCTTTAGGTAAGAAATGTCCATATCAAACACAGTATTAGACCTCACCCAGACCATGCAGGTGTTATGACTGCCAGAACTTTCCTCTTTGTTACACCTTTCCCAGCCAGTCACTGACCTGAGATAATGGTTTCTTCTGTCCACAGTTTATGCCTCCAATGAAAATCATGTTGGGCATTACAGGCATGGGATAGTCAAAGACAAAATCAAGTCTCTTCAGCCAAATGGATCCATGACTTAAAAGCTGTGTAATTGTCATTGGCTTTTGGAGAAAGTCTGAAGCCAGGCTTTCAAATGGTGAAAAGACTATACTGCAGGTGAAAGACTCTGAAAGGCTGATCAGGAAGTTCTTCACTCTCTGAGGGAATGTCATATGATCTGTATTGAGTGAGAACATTCGTGGGATGTAGGACGGTGGGTCCGGACACTGAGCAGCATGAACATCTATAGCACACGGAACACCCCGCAAGAAGAAAACAGTAGGCACAGAAAAGTGCAAAGCAATTATCTGACCACAGGGTGTCAGAGGATCTGTAAAGATGGCATCAAATTTACTTTCTTCAATGTATTTCATCATCTCTTTGTTGTACAGTAAGGAACTGCAGGAAGCTTGAAACATGGCAGAGGTCTTTCTGAAATTATTCCAGGTATTCAAAAATCTCATCAGGAAGGGCTCTTCACTGAAAGAGTTTGTGCTAAGTGAGCGCATAAGTTCTTCCATCTCTTCCTTTTTGAAAGATACAGGATATGTTTTCAATTCATATATCCCTGAGGAATCTATCAGCATTTTGCTGTCTGGTGCGATGACAACTACTTCATGCCCCCTCTTGCTCAGCTCAGCCAGCACTTCCTTCATACTCAACCAGTGGCTGCCCTCCATCGGGATCACCAGCAGTTTCCCAGCAGTGGCAGGACCCAGGCAGCACAAGAAGGGGAGCAGCACAGCCACCAGCATGTTGCAAGTTGGACAGGCAAGAACCCATGCACAGAAGAGGCCAGGGGTGGTTTGCAAGCTTTTGTAGCAATGCTCCACATATGTAAACACACAACTTGGCAATGCTTTCTTCTGATACCTCTGCCCTTTTGACTTACCTCACATTTCAGGTGTTCACAAGTTTGCATGCAACAGAAGTCATGGTAGGTGATTAATGATTACAAAAGGTTGAGCTGAGATTTGTACTTCAAAAGCAGGTTTTCGTGAGCGTGAGAAAGGTGTGTCTCCTGTCATAAACTTCACTCTCCCAAGCTGAGACTACAGCTCAGTGCCTCAGCCTTCTCTTCTTCCAGTACTAGGACCACAGGCTCACAACACTTCTTACCATCAGCAAACCATCAACCTTTACTGCCATTTTATGACAGCATGCTCTAAGGTACATGGGAATCCATGAAAGCAATGTATCCACAGAGTGGATGGACAGAAACACTGCTGAGATTACCCCACATGGTAGTACTGGGTCTATAAAGAATACAGCAAAATTGCTCGTTTCTATCTCGTGTTGGAGTCCTCTGTGCCACTGAAGGCTGTCAGAGTTGTCACAGACTGTAGTAATTCGGTATTTTTTTAATAAGCTTTTTCTTTTCTAATGAAATTGAAGCAAGTAGTACAGTGAAACATAATTTATGGTAAAGCTAAATATGAAAAATCAATGTTGAAGTACCTGGGGTTTGGGTTTTGTTTTAATAACCAAAACCAGTTGGTACAATTGAGAAAAATTAACTTTTTTTTTCATCGATGCAAACCTGCATTTTTTGACCATACACAGCCAACAGAAAATCCTTCCCCATCTCCACATATACCTTCCTTATCCTATATAACCCCTTATCCTATCAGGTATAGAACTAAGTTGCAAAACAGCAGTTCACCATTGTACCTCAGTTAACATAAACCAACAACAGGTTTCTAGTTCATGAACTCACGAGTTCATGGCCCATGTCAGTTCAGTTCATGACTGAAACAGCTCATGAACTCTGTGGGGCCAGATCCTTCTCAGTTGTAAATTGCTGGGTTTCAAAATGTTGGTGATGAACCCAGGAGCACTAGAGACTGTCCTGGTAAGAGGATTGGCTCTGCCACTTCCAACCCAAGCATTTATATGGTCAAAAGGGAAAGATATTAGGGCTTTCTTCTACGCTACTCTGTTTCAGAGGTACTCACAATTTGCAATACGTGAATATCCCCTTCCTGCTTTCCAACTGCTATAGAATGTGCTGTACTTGATTCAGAGACCTGGCTGGTACCCAAAAACCTGAATGGAAATTTATAGAAGACATCCATGCCCAGAAAACCTTAAAACCTAATTAAATAGTCTATGAAAGAAGGGGAGGATATATTTTTAAAAGGTTTTCTTATGAGGGTTAGATATTGACACCTTAACATAACAGGAAAGGTGTAAATGAATCAATCTGGCAGATGGATGTGACAGAAAAAGAACGGATGAGTAGCTAAAACCTTAAGCCCTATAATCTTCAACATCTGTGAAAGGAGAATGGGTATACAGAAGTATGGACATGAGACAGCTGGAAAGGGAGGACACCATGGGGCAGACAGAGAGCAGATTGTGCTTATCAATGTTCTTCAGGCTCTTTCAGACCAATATAGCCAATTCCTCCAAGCCTGGCTTTGGTTGTAGGGACAGCTCTTATGAATATGGACATGGCATAAGAAACTTTGATGAAATGGAAGCTACCAAGTCTGGCTCCTGTTCAGGAGGAAAGATTGCAACTCACCAAAATTCAGGTGACCTTTGGCTCAAGAAAACAGCTTATCATTTGCATAAAAGTTACATGTCACTTAAATTTTCATATCTGATAAGACTTTAGGTTTGCCAGGATATGATTTAATCCAAATGCTTTATACTAGGAAATAACATTTCTGCATCATGCAGGATTTTGCATTAGCTTTCCATCTTTAAATACCAAGGTGTTGCCAGTTAGGTCATGATGTAAGGACGCTTAAATGTTTATGTTCTTGACTTTTCAATAAAAACAAAAATAAAATTTTATACCTGAGACAGTTTTTTCTTCTGATCACAGTTTATCCCTCCAATAAAAACCATGTTTGGCATCACTGGTCTCGGGAACTCAAACACAAAATCATACCTCATTAGCCAAACAGATCCACGGCTTAGAAGGTCTATAGCTCTCACATTCTTTTGAAAAATCTCATATACAAGTTCTTCAAATTGAGTGAGCATAGGCTTACAGTAAGCAAACTCCAGCACACGGATCAGCATGTTCTTCAAGCGTTGAGCAAATGTCATGCTATCTGAATTATACAGGAAGAGTCTGGGGACGTAGGAAGGAGGGTTTGGACACTGGGTAGCTTCAGAATCCATACCGCAAGGAAGCCCCCGCAAGAAGTAGACAGAAGGAACTGAAAGATACTCAGCAATTATTGGTCCGCACAGCAGAACTGGGTCTGTGAGAATCACATCAAATTTGCTCTCTCTCAAATACTGCATCATCTCTTCATTGAGCAAAAGGCTCTTACAGCTTGTGAAAAAGAACCCAGAAATTTCTAACATGCTTCGATACATTGTAATAATAATATTCAAAAGAGATTGTTCAATAAAATGAGCGTTAATGAATGACTTGAATGCGACAGCTAAATGTTCCTCTGTGTAAGGTATTGGATATACTTTCACTGTATAATTCTGAGGCTCCTTTGGCTTCATATGCAAACTTGTTGATGGTACAACCACAACAACTTCATGTCCATTTTGCTGCAGTTTCTCCACCACTGGGCGCATGCTGAGCCAGTGACTTCCATCCTGAGGTATCACCAGGATCTTCCCACCTTCAGCAAAGATTAAAGATGATGTCAGAAGAAGAAACATCCAAGTACATTGGTAAAAACACTGAAACGGAAGAGCCATTTTGGTGGAAGTAAACCGGAGAGTTCTGCTCTGGAGGCACCTGACACAGTCCTTTATATGAAGGTCCATGCAAGCTGCAGGGAACTTATTGACTACAGAAATCAATATTTAACTTCCCAATATTGTTGTGGTTATCCTACAATTGCTCATACAACAGGGAAGGGTAGCACACTGTTCTTGAAAAAAGATGTCCACCTTTGTACTTTTTGTTAATTTTTAAGCTTGGAAGTATGTCAGCACATTCCTTCCTTCATGAAACTAAGATGACCAGGGATGTCATCTTGTAATAATACTTGTGGTTAATACCATTGACTTGGTAAGTACCCAGTGAGAAAATAAGCCTGGTTTTGCTTTCAAAAGGCATGCCTTTAAAATACACCCAGAAGGATGAAAGGAAAATGCAATACCATTTCCTTTATGGACTAGCCTAACTGAGAACACCTAATCAGTATGTAGGAGGCTGATGTTAAATTCCCACCTCCTGGAAGCAGTCAAACCTGCATGCCTCATGAATATATCACAGCTACCAGGATGTACCATGCAGTCCCAAATCTGAGGAGGAGAAGAACAATCCTGTTTGGCTTTTTTCCCCATGGTACTAGACAAAAAAAAAAAATGAACTAATGATGGATTCAGGGCACGTGAAGGGAAAGGAGGCTTGAGTAGACTTTCTGGGATACAAGAAGGGGCCTTGACCTTTGATCACTGTCCTGAAAACCCTTTTTATGCATTGTGAGAAAGACAAAATTTAGGAGGAGATATCTTTTACTAATCCCACTGATAACACACGCACAGAAAACCCCAACAAGAAAACTAGGCTTCTGAGCTCTTTCTCCTTTCACAGATACAGGCAGTAACATAAACAACTACATACAGATGTCTCCTGGACCTCTTCAGCTATGAGTCCTGATGGAGCTGCAAACTGGCCTTTCCTCTTACATGCTCCTTTCTGGGCAGCAGCCCAACTTTGATGAGAAGAAAGATCCTCTCTTGATTAAATTAGCCAGGAACTTGGTAGTTGGACCTGTGGGTTTAAATCCACTCAGAGGGAGGCACGTGTTTCCTGAGGGAGGAATTGATTGCTGGGCTGTTAAAAAACAAACAAAAAAAAAAAGGTGGTAATACCCCAGCTTCGGTTTCCAAAGAATGCTCCACTAGGGTGGTTTGACTTCTTGTTTGCTGGCATTCACTGGTATCCTCTGGGAACATGCAGTGAACTGAGGCCCTCAGGGCTTTGCTGGTGGATGTTTTGTCTTTACGAAAGTAAAAGTAATGCCAGACCAAAGTCTTTTGGGTGGTGCTAAGGAAGAGGTCCTTGTGAAGAAAAGAGCTGATGCAAAGCTATGAGCAGCACAAAGTTTTTTAAGTGGTGGTGGGATTCCCAGCATCTTCATTATGGAGAAACAAACACTTACAGCCTTATGTAATGGGGTTTGCCTCAGTAGACACCCAAAGGGTGTTAGCACTGCTCTGTGTAGCTTCACACTGTCATGCTGACATGGAGGAACCAGCATGCTGACATGGAGGAACCAGCTTTAGACATGGAGAACCAATTCTAGAGACAGCCAAATATGGGGGGAGTGAGAGTCAGGAGGTAGTTTTGTAAGGCACAGACTGAACAGATTTACAAATAATTCTGATTGAATGCTGGAGATTTGAAGATAAAGAGTGTATTGCAAGTTCTGTGGTAAGAAGTGACCAAATCCATTTGGAAGTTGCTGTTTGGTGTGGTTTTTTCCTCTGCACTTGGATATGACCTTCAACAGCAAAATCAGTTGGCTGTAAACAATATACAAAGTTAATCTTCCAGTCTCCATATGAACACAAGTCTCTTGCTAGTATGGCTACACTTTCTTATGGACTCAAGACTACCTACTTTTTGTACCAGGCCATCAGAGAAAAAGCTGTGGAAAAGGTGAGGCAGAAACAGGAAGGACAGAATTTAAAAAAAGATAAATTAGAGGTAATCAGAGAACAGACAAACAGACAAAGAAAAGACGATGTTCTAAGGTTAGCACAGAATCAGCTGAGGTCAGATCTAAGCTGGGTAACTGTTATTCAGAAAATTAACAGGCTGGCTCTTTTTTCAAAATAACATGGTAGGTTTACACGTTTGTTGTTCACTATCCAGTAGCAAAGGGCACCTGGACCCCTTCCAGGTTTGAAGGGCGCGGTGCTTGTTATGGACTCCTGTTGTACATGCAGATGAGCACTGCAGATTAGTAGTACAGGAACAGAGGCCTCAAAGAGTGAGAATCACGTGTGAGCTCCTGGCATGTGGAAGGAAAGGCCTCCCCACTGGATACTGAAGGGCAGACACTTTATGTTCAACAAAGCTGAAGCTTGGGTGGCTCAAGACTGCAGATTTATTTTCCTCCCAGGAGTCTCTCTCACCACAAGGTTTGTGTGGGTTACTCCAGGGTGTCTCTTTGAGCTGGCAAGAAGCATTGCCATGATGGAGCAGTGCTGCACTGGCATGCAAGCAGCTCTGAGGAGCTGAGACTGCTTGTACCTCGATCCATAACCATGTTGAGAGGTTTGGGTGCAGGTGTGCTTACCCCTCATCCTATGATTGCGTCAGCTGGAAAATGTACTAAAACTTCCTCAAACTGCTTGTCTCTGAGTTGGACTGGTTGTGGTGTGGATTTCTTCTAGCCTGAGCAGCAAACAGTGAGTGGCACTAAGGGAAGAGGATAGCAAATGGTTGCCTCAGCAGATACTTGTTATATGAGCAGCACTAAAATTAGAACTAAAACCAAATGTTTGTTGAGGCAGCCTAGAAGTGTTGGTTTTATCTGCTGGATTTGTTTTCCTGTTGTTAGATGAGATTGCTCACCCGCAGAAACAGGTTGTTCAAATTCACGAGTAATGCTGTAATTTGATTTCTCAGGTTTTTGGATGATGGATCATGGAAGAATCCTTGTGTAATTGAACCCACTCATTCTGTTGGTTTTTTTTTTTTTTTTAATGCTAAACAGCATTGGTCAAAAGGATTACAGTAAAATGCAGGTTGCTAGCTGCTGACATGAACCTGACTGATTCCCTCCTTACATTTTACATAGTTATGGAGATATATTGGCATTCACCTGCACAGGTTAAGATAGTATGTAGTTTGGCTAGCTGACATCAGAGGAAAAACAACCCATAAAACTGATGATATGTTGACCGAAATTGGAAAGTAACCTTACTCTAAGTCTTTGCAGTAGCAAGAAGCAGCAGGCAGGTAAGCAAATCACAGAACACAGATCTTTTCTAGGGCAGCTCTTTCCTAAGCAGTAAATAGAAATCATATGAAAATGATTGTATGTGATCCTGAAATTAAAAGGAAGACAGGTGATATTTAAGGCTGCCCAGGTAACTGTAATTGGAACATTTCCTAATTTTTGTAGGGCAATGTGTTTGATATTGGTAAATTTAATAGTCTTATAGCCTTTCTAGACTTTTGTGCATAGACCTCTGTGAAATACTATACCTTTAGACTCACATTACAGAAGGTGTTTTAATTTAATCAGATGACAAACTTCCCACAGAAAGGGAAACTAAGGCAGTAGTTCCATTTGATAGGAGTGAATTTTTGTGGAAAGAATTGTGTTTTACAGCTTCCTTCAGTATCTCTTCTTCAAAATATGGGAGGCACAAGGATGTGGACAAGAGCAAACTGAAGAGGACAGTGAGATGAACTGTTTGGTTAGAGCAGCTCTTTCAGGTTGATACACACTGTGATGTACAAAGATGTACAAAGCATGATAATTAAACTTCCTTTTTCGAAATTAGCACTACTTTTACTGCCTAATGTTGTGTATTTTCCCATTGCAATACAAGGCAGAGGAACAGTATTGTCAGCTTTAGTACTCAACATCCTTTACAAAAGCATAATAAACAGATGCTGACCTGATATCAGGCTGCTCTGAACTGCCACTTGGTTCATCCACACCCTGAATATCACACAAAAAAACCAATCCTAGTATTTGGTTCATGAACACACTGATGACTTCAGTGCTGAAAATGGAGTTCCCCTATAGCTGTACTAATCCTAGCTACCCATGTTAGCAAATTAACAGTACCTGCAGACATGATGGGATCTCTTCTGAGGTCACACAAAGTAACGTTTGGATTGTGCAGGCTTTTGGAAAGTATGTCTCTGTGTACCCCAGGTATGTGTGCGTGCTTTGGTACTGCTTACTGTATTCTTTGGCTTCTTTCCAAAGACTTTGAATTCCACTTTAGTTGCATATTTCAAAGGACCAGTTCGAAATGTCTCCTTATCAGAGCTTTCCAGATGCTGCTGGCTCTGGCAGGAGAGTTTCAGAACAGGACCTGTTTTCTTAATCCTTGTGCTGGAGCGACAAATCACACGGTCTTTAGTTAGACTTTTCCTTTACTTAAGTAACTACCTACTTAAATCCAGGGTTATTTTAACGTTTTAAGTTAACCTGTTGTTTAAATAAGTAATGGGTGGTTTAGGTTTAAAAACACAGGAACAACTTTGAAAGGTTGCTATAGCTTACATTTCTGAACTTGCTTTGATCTAATCATATGAACTTTGTTTTTACCAGATGCCCAAAAAAGCAACTTTGCATTAACTTTGGCTAAAGATGAGATACTCATCAAAGTATCTCAGGGCTCAAAGTCTGAGTTCATTTGCTATGTTCCCCTAACAAGGGACCACTTACCATGCCAGCCTTCAGGTACTTCTGGAGTCATTAGAGGACTATGCTGGCATAGGATCTCTGCTCAGCCAAGATACTGGGTCTGATTTCCTGCAAGCCTTGTATTAAAACTGCAGGCACATTGCAACTTGATAACTGTGTCTGTTAATGAATATGTAATTAATACTGAGATGGATGGCTATGCATGTGCAGGGCAAGAGGAAATCCAGCCTGAGGCAGCCAGTGCGGTTGTCTTAGTCAATGAATAAATGCAGTTTGTGTTCCCCAGGTACTGTGGTTGCATGTTCTCCCACTCCCTCTGAGACTGCACGCTGTGGATGATGCTTATGGCTCAGGAGGGTCAGGGAACTTCGGATTTAATTCCCAGCTCTGTGCTGATAAGACCTATATGCCCAGTTTTGCAAAAGCACAAGCTCCTCAGCACCCTGATTGCCTTCACCTCCAGACCAGGTACTTCATATGGCAGAAAGGAGCCCTCTTCTGGAATAAGGCTGTAACACTCGACTTTTCTGCCTGTGGAAAGCTATGGGAAGAGGTGTAATGGGATGGTCTGTGGCTTAATGTCCTTGTCTGAGAAAAGAAACCACATTTTGAATCTCTTATTCTCTCTCCCTTTCCCAATCATCCTAACTTTTTGTTTTCTTCTCTGTTGAGCAATGGGCTACCGGGTTTCAGAGAACTATCTATTCTTATCATATATTTCTGAACAGTAATGATCAACCCAAGGCTTACCACTGTGTATGGATAGGTAGATTTTTTTTCTCTCATATGACTTACTTCACATTTGTTTACACTCTACTGCATTATTGCCTTGTTGCTGGGCACTGTTTAAAGTGAGAGATTCCTCTGCTGTCTGTAGAAAATGTAACTAGAAAAGCCAGACTGAAGATAGGAGGAATACATGAGGTTTTTTGAGGTTTGGAACATATAATTTCCACCAAATGACAAATGTCAGTGTGAAGATGGGAGATGCCAGGTATAAAATAAGGGCAGGATGGTTCTACCCCTGTAGCAAGCTACAAACTGTTTGTAGCTTTGAGACCTTCAAGATATGAAAGTAAAGACTTACGACCTGTAACCAGCAAGAATTTGCCTCTTAAATCTCAAACTATGAAGTGCCACTCTCTTGAGCCTAAGGCAAAAGAATGCCCTATTTATAATATTATTCTAAGATTCTAATTAATAATATTCTTTATTTGCCTTATTCCTTTCTGAGTTCAGTGGACTCTGCATAAACCCATCAAAGAATATACAAGAAATCTGGAAGAAGAAAGAAAAAAACATTCAGCTCAAAGATATTGTATTGCAATTGTGCAGTGATATTGTGTGACCACAATTCAGAAGTGAGGAAATACTTTCAAAGGAAAGATATTGGTGTCCTGCATTGTGCCTGGAAAGAAATGTCTAGTGCTATTAATTGTTTTAGAGGCTATATGGTAACTAACACAGTAGATTTAAATTTCTAGATTAGCTTGCAAAACAATTCTGCAGAACCTCACAGAACAATTCAGGTAAAAGCAAATGTGAAGAAATAGGTACAAAAACTTATCTGAGTTTTGTGTACAAGTGTGTTTCACCAAATACACTATTTTAGATTAGTTCTTTCCATTTCAACATCACATTTGTGTTTCACCATGATCTACAAACAGAAGCAACTTAACATTAACAACCAGTTTGGAAACCATATGTCATGAAAACACAAGCAAAGCAAATTAAGTGACTTTGATGAGCCTAGAGTGAAAAACAAAAGACGACTTTCAGAGCATGGCCTTTGGGTTTTTGGTCAGGTGAAAAAAACATATGTCAGACTCCATGAAAATTAAATCAAAACTGTGTCTGATTGGTGAATAATATACATTCACTGAAGACAGTAATTTGTAGCTGGCAGATGAAGTCCATTTTCTGTTGGACTTGTCAGAAAATCCTCATTAATTCAAGTAAGTCATCTGCCTCCTTCAAGGTCATTTGATTTCAGCCTGTGGAAAACAACTGCCAAAATCTGGTTGTATTAAATCTTCACCACAAATGAAAAAGTTCTATAGCGCTAAACTTCCAGAAACAATGTAATCACATTTCATTGGAAAATGTATAATTTGGAGGGAAAAGAACATACCTTAGACAGCGGTTTCCTCTGAGCACAGTTTATACCTCCAATAAAAACCATATTGGGCATCACTGGTCTGACGTACTCAAACACAAAGTCAAATCTCAGAAGCCAAATAGAAGCAGAGTTCAGGAGGTCTAGTAGGGATACCTCTCTCTGAAGAACTTCGGATGAGAATTTTATCGCATCTTCATAGAAACCATTACAGTACACAAGCTCCAGGAGGGCAACCAGTGCATTTTCCACTCTCTGTAAAAAAGTCATGTGGTCTGAGTTGAAGGTAAATAGTCTTGGGGTGTAGGACAGAGGGCTTGGGCACTGTGGTGCTTTATAGTGTAAGTTGCAAGGAAATCCTCTCATGAAGAACACAAATGGAAGAGAAAAATAATTAGCAAGTGTTGCTCCGCACATAAAAATGGGGTCTGTTAGGACAGCATCAAAGCCACTTTGGTTCAGGTACTGCAGGGTCTCCTTGCTGCTGAACAGGTTCTTGCACTGAACAAAGAACGTACGGAAAACGTGTACTGAGTTGTTGTATAGCACTAGAGCATTCAGAGGGAAAGGTAGGTCCTTCAGGTGAGTGGCAACGTATTCATGAAAAGCATTATCCAGCTCTTCTAACGTGTAAGACACGGGGTATGTTTTCACTGTGTATGCCTGCGTTGTCTTCATCTTCCAGCTTACTTCTGGTACAACCACCACCACCTCATGTCCTCTCTCGGTGAGCTTTTCAACCACTTGTTGCATGCTAAGCCAGTGGCTTTCATCCACAGGCACCACCAGGAGTTTCCCTCCATCTGAGAGGCCAGGAAGGAGGAAGATAAAAATCCAAGCACAGCAAAGCTGGAGAGTCATGTTCCTGTGGTCAGAATGCAGACTTCAGGCAGTAACGTGAAGATGCTTTTGAAGGAAGCTGATGGGTTTATTTGTTGAGTTGTGCTGCTTTGTCATAGTCTTCTAGTTAATGATTCACTGCTTTGTGTGTGGGTTGGTTTTTTGGTTTTTTTTTTTTCATTACTTGTAAAGCCAAATGCAGTGACCCTTTACTGTGCTGAGTCATTGGAGTTCCTCAGTTTTCAGTGGTGAACTAGCTCCTCAGCATGCTAGTCAGATTTCACAGGACTTCTCTCTTGATTGTTGACATGTCCTGTCTTACCCCTTGGCCAGGGCCAGGGAAGGCAAGTCTGGTGCAAACAACTCCAACACCACAGTAACAAATGAAAACAGCCTCAAAAAATTTCATTGTGGCTGGAGACATGGATGTTCAGATAATTTCTCTGAAGACAGAACAGGAGAACCTCAGGATAAGGGGAAAGGGCAGATGAACCAACTCTTCTGAGCCAG
>NW_009259029.1:1186807-1188778 GCF_000687185.1 Egretta garzetta | reverse complement strand
AGTGAGGCTGAACTGGCAGCTGAGGCAAAGATTTGTCAAGCTGAAGCCCTGGTTCTTGCTTCAGAACAGTAATGCAGTTGTTTGGCAGCCTATGAGATGGCCCTCAGGCAGTTGAAAACTCCTCACCACTTCCCTACATATCAAGTACAGGCCAGATATAAGACATGTACTGAATGTGTTTTAATGACTACTACTCCCCATATGGCTTGGACTGTTTAGTAGAGACTCAGGTGTGAACCCAGGTATTGGATCTGACTTAAAAGAGCTGCTTCAGCTCAAGAGTGGGTTTGCAAGAGCCATCAGCTTCACAGCATTGCTTTTGATGTTACTGATGCCAAAAATTATTAAGTGCCTAAATAGCACTGTGATGTGGAAAAATAATGAAACTTAGGATATTTAGAGCCATGCAACCTCTGTCCCAAAGGCATGCAAGTGAGGCACAGAAACAACATTTCTCTCCCTTCTGTACCATGGCCAATGCAATTAAATTAATTATGTATCGTTTTCATCATGTTTTCCTATCAGTCTTTTTATTTCTTTTTCCCCAAAGTTACAATGCCTGTGACTTTCCTCTTGTGTAGGGAAGCTACTGAATTTGTGACAGAAAGCAGTTCTCTTTCAGGCACTTGGTAACTTTTCAGACAATAAAATATTTGAGCTTCAGAGTACAGGGAAGAGCTCTGAGGTAAAAGTGAAAAAAAATATTCTCAGAATCCTTTATGTTATTATAAGGAAAAAAAGTTTATAATAACTAAAACATGCTGTTATTTCCGGATTTATATAAAACACACTTAAAAATTATCATTGGTAAGATGACCAGTTTAATAAACAGCATTTTCTCACAAAAAAGTTGTGTTTTTTTTTTCATTTGGTGTTTTTTGGTTTTTTTGCACCCCCTATTTGCTGAAGAGAAGTAAGCAGAGAGCTGGTAGGGAAATATTCTGCCATCCCCTCTCCTCCCTTCTGCAGCAGAACAAATTTGCCATCCAAACCGCACAGCACCCTTAATGTGAAGAGAGTGGGTGCAAAGGCAAGCGCAGGACAGATGAAGTTAATCGGTACTGTAGAGGTGTTCCTGAGTGAGAGTTTGCCAGTGACTCCCTCAGTTGGCTTGGTTATCTGGCAGGGGTTTCTTGATGAGTTAAACTTTGCTGGGTTCAAGGGAGTGCGAGATAACAGTTGCTAACCTCTCACACATGGTCATCCATGCAAGAAGACAGTTGGAACTTTGAATTTGGGTAAGAAATTGCATAGCTGGGGAATGCTAGGGGAGGAATGGTGAACCTCAAGAGGGAGGGGCTGTGCTGGAAGGCTGTAGCGGGAAGGAGGGACATTGTGTCAGCATGACTGCTGCCTGTGGCCCCACACGCACAATGTGCGTGATCACAGCAGACTATAGAGAGTGCTGGTAGCAAAGGTGCCAGCTGGGTCATTTTAGGCTTGGTGGCAGCATTAGGAAGGCAGCTGTGAACACCTGTTTGTTTCAAAGAGGGAGTTGGTCTTCTCTACTGTCTAGGCTCATCTGTACTTGCAATCCCAATGCTAGTATGAGCCTTGGCCTACACTTGATGGGGCCATGCAATGTCTGTGAGGGAACTGGACCAGGAGGAGTGGGTGGAGAAGCAGCGCCAGCCTCCATGAGGGCTCTTCCTTGCAGCAGAAGCCCTTATGCTACAAGGCTGGTATGCTGAGCTTCATCCCCAGCTATGTTTTCCAGACGGCTTCAGCAGGGCCTGTCCCTGGTGGTGGTCTGAGAGGTTTGGGAGCTGTATTGCTCTCCTCCCCTGCCAGGCCTACCACGCAGCAGAAGCAGGGCTGGGGCAGGCCGGGCCTCCTCCAGGCCCTCAGGCTGGCGGGGCAGCGCAGGCCCCGGGGTCCCCATGGCAATACGTGCCCTCTTCCCCCCGGGACGGGGAGGTGTCGCCCCCGCCACCAGCAGGCTGACTCCCGCACTGCCACGCGGGTAGAAGG
>NW_009259029.1:1142221-1186476 GCF_000687185.1 Egretta garzetta | reverse complement strand
GGCCTTCGGTACCGGTGAGACCGCGTCTGAAGAGCAGGCCCAGCCCCAGCCCCGTGGGGCTCCGGGACTGGAGCATATGGAAGGTGGAGAGAGGCAGGGGGAGCCGGGTGAGTTCAGCCTGAAGAAGGGAAGGCGAGGTGGAGACCATACTGCTGTCGGGAGGGCACAGGTGCAGCCTGATTCTTGTAGGGGGTACACTGAGGTAGGATGAGAGGTGTCAGACATGAGTTACAACATGGAAGGTTTCCATCAGATATAAGGGCAGGGGCTTAGAGGGGTTTGGGGATCTCCCTTTGTGGAGTTATTCCAACTTTGGCAGGGCAACACCCTAATAAGCCATGTGCTTGAATTTGGCCTCTGCTTTGTGAGGGTGTTGGACCACAGACATCATCCAGAGATTCGTTCTAATCTATATTACTGTATGATTTTTAGGGGAAGGAAGCTGCTTGCAGCAGCGCGTGGAGGATCCTGAAATAAGGAGCGAGGGAGGATTTGGCACTGTCCAGCTGAAGTGCTTCTCTGGAGTGGTGGGTGGTACAGCAGACTGTCAGTAAGATGAACACTGTCTCCTAGATATGTGCCTTTTTATAGACGATGAACCCATTAGGAGCAAGCTGTTGTGTATTCAGATGAGGAAAATAGGAAGGGTCATAATCACTGGATGGTTAAATGCTAAAGTGCAGCAGGCCTAACCAGAAAAATGAATGAAGGCTGCGAGACAGTTTGGAAATGGGATATGTATTGTCTGAAGCGCTGAAGAGGCACTATAGAAGAAGCAGAGTGAACGCTGCCATGCTGCATGGCCTTTTGCCTAAAAGCTACTCTTTGTATAAACCAGCAGTACATTAAGCCCATTTTAGTCTTTCCCACAGTGGAGCAGTTTAGGATGATGCCTGAAGAACTACTGGCTGGTTGAATGGGGGGGCTATCAACTATGTTTGGATTTTCAAAAGGCGTTCAATAAGGTGTGCCGCTGAAGGCTCTTAAAGAATTTAAGCTGTCACAGAAGAAGAAAGTTGTTGCTTGATTAAATAATTAGCTAAAAAAAAAGAAAACAGAAGATCAACTGTCACAGAGGGGAGTGAGGGGGAGTTTCTTTGAATCTTTGCTAGGGCATATGTTCAGCATATCATAAACTATCAGGAAAAAAAAAACAGTGAATGCTGAGGCGATTAATTTTTCTTGTGAAATCAAGTAATAATTGCAGCAAAGACAAGTGCCTTCAATGGAGCTTTAAAGTCTTTATGCTCATGGGTGGCTGAGTGATACAATAGCAGGTAATATTAACTGTAGGTGAGTGCAAAGAGATTCAGCATGGGGCAGAGACAATCACGACCTTACAGTTATGTGTATATACACAGATTTATGTAAAGTGCGTATATAGTGGTAGGATTTGAAGTGAACATATAGGATTGAGACCTAGGGGTAATAATAAATATTGCTTAAAGCAGTTTAGCGCTCAGCAGTTATACAGAAAGAGAACAAACCAGAGCATTATTATTTATAAAAATATAAATAATATGCATATATATAGCTGTGGTTTGCACACATCTTGAATGTTGTAGGCAGATGTGGTCCTCTCATCTCAGAAACAGGGAAAGGAGAAGTTTAAGGGGTTCAGAGAAGGTAGATAAGGATAATCAAAGAGAAGGAACAAGTTCAGTTGTAGGAGTGAATATGTCTTTGCGGAGGCTTTTGTCTGGAAGAGATGTTTGAGTGGAATATGATAAAGATCTGTAAACTCACAAGTAGAATGAAGGTAGATAGGGGAGTGATTATTCACTGCATCAGTATAACTCGTTGATTGGTCACTCCTGTTAGAAGAGCTACATTGTATCAAAAGAAATTATGGGGTGGCAAATATAAAACAAAAGGGAGCTAACTTTGGGAATGCTGATACATGCTAAGAGGTCGCAAGGCTTCAAAAAAGGACTGAAAAAATTCCCATAAGAAGAATTAGTTGTCATTGAGTTTCTGGCTCGTACATCTGGAAGCAAAGTTAATATTCTCATAAAATATCACTGTGGTTTTGACTATTTATTACACTCGTCCCATCTGAACTGGCCAATACAAGAGACAGGTTAATTGTGCTCATGGGTTTGTTGAGACACGGTGCAAGGATTTTGATGAGTTTGAGAGGCCTTGTGCACCTTTCCTGCAGGAAACTGGGTAACTTGAGCACTAGTTAATTATAGGTGTTTAGAAGGACCTATTTATTTTGCGATGTGTGTTTTTGCTGATGTGAAATTGAAATATGATATATTTGATTCTGCTTAACAGTCTATTCAGACCTCTGCTAACAGAAATGCTTTTAATTCACCCCTTTTCTTTTTTTTTGTTAAATTAGTGCACACTTTTGTATAGATCTGTCATTCAGTTTTAGAATGAACAGCACAAGATGAAAAAAGGTATAAAGAAATTCTTCAGTCAGGGCTGAAAGTTTCATCTTGGAGGATCAGAGGTGGGTGGATTCAATTGCATTTTTTATAGTAAATAGATAATTCTGTGTTTTTAAAGGATTGTTTTGCCTTCACGATGTTTGGGGACTTGTTTGAAGAGGACTTTTCCTTTATTTCAAACAATCATTGTGGAAAAGGGAAGAAATCAAAGCCCAGAGATTCTGAGCCTCCAGCTCCCAGGGATTTCACCAACCTAAGTGGTATCAAAAATCAGGGTGGGACCTGCTACCTCAATTCCCTTCTGCAGACTCTGCTTTTCACACCTGAATTTAGAGGTAAGATCTTCAAAATCTTCTGAAAGTAACATTGGAATTGATATTTTACAGTGACTTGCATTTCTAGTTTTTTATTAAAGAAACACCACAAACACAGATTGGTTTTGGAATAGTTTACTTCAGTTCACTTCCAATAAGTTATTACAGAATAATCAGAGCTCATGGTCTGTAAAATTAGTATTGTCACTTCTGCACAAAATGCAAGTATTGTAAACATTACCTTTTCTTACAGGTGGACAGTTACATTTTGTGTAAGAAAGGCAAGTTATTGTTGTCTATAAAGTGGTGTTTATTTTTTTAATGCAACTACTATAATTCATGAAAAAATAGATATTTTGCCATCTAAACACTGTCATGCGTTCTTACGCTTTATTGTTACAGATTGAACCAGTGGCAAGGATGACTGATGTTTAACGTCTTAATTTGCCAAAAAGAATAACATCATAATGCTTGATAGTTAAAATGCAATAAATAAATCTTTAAAGAGGAGACTTTTTTTTTTTAATAGGCACTTTTCTTTACAATTACAGAGGCGCTGTTCTCTCTAGGACCTGAAGAACTTGGGATTCTGGATGACAGCAGTAAACCAGATGCAAAGGTATTTAAAATTTTCTTGTCATTAATCACTGCTGAGTGACAATTTGGAAGAATATTGTTTCATGTGCATGAATCCTTGCATGAGAATGAATGAAAGGTTAACTTTGAAGTTGCTTTGCTGATACTCGATTTTGCATGCAGATGTATGTCAGTCCCATAAGTTTTTTCTTCAAAAGTAAGATATTGAGCCTTTTTCTGCTGAATCTGAAAGTGGAGATCCTTTTGTCTTCAAGGGGAACAGGAACAATCTCAAAGTCTGTACAGACCTTTTTAGACTTTTCTCTTCTGTAACTGAAGCTACAGTGACTAATTTGTCACCAGAAAAAAAATAATCTAAATATATGTGCAACCTAGGTGATTGCACTGAGGCTCTCTGAAGGTTTAACATCGCACCCATGCACAATGAGACTGGAATTCAATCTTTATTTAAAAAGCGCGTACTAAAGCTGACCACAGAATTTAATTCTTTAGTTCTCAGGTTGAAGTGATACAACTCATTGCTTGGAAAATTTTCTTCTTTGTAAGTGAAAGATAAATAGAGGTAGCTGATCAAGCTTGTTGACACTAACCATTCTTGTTCCCATCTCGTTCCACCCCACCACCAAATCCTTTACTGAGCAAGGAGTAGCACATGTTAAATCTGTATGTCAAGATCCTGTAGCTGCTTTCTTAGGGTTTAGCATTTTGAAAAATGTCAGAGAAAGTTGTCCTTTTTTACTATGGTGATGGCTTAATTTTAATCTATATAGTTTGGCTTTATCAGAAAATGTATATTCCATGACTATATTTGGCTGAGTAAGGCAAGGCGCTGTAGATTTTTGGGAATCAGGTCTGACTGGTGTTTTGATGTGAATTAAGTAGCCTGTGTTATGAAAACCATAGGCAATGGTGGTTTATAACAAGTTTTGTACTGACTTATTTTTCTTTTTATTTAAATGATTGGTTTGAAGTCTCTTTCTGATCTGTTGAGTATATTTTGGTTTTTATTTCTAGGTTCGAATAATTCCATTACAACTTCAACGGTTATTTGCTCAGCTTCTGCTCTTGGACCAGCAAGCTGCATCTACAACAGACCTTACCGACAGCTTCGGGTGGAACAGCAATGAGGTACAAGTCACCATCAGTGACACCATCATTGATAAACTTTTTCCTGAATGGAGAAGATTTTTTTTTTTGAAGTCTGACATTTAAGAAATATCTTAAAATACTTCAAGCTGTGGAGATAGCACTGAGTTGGGTCAACTGCTGTTGTATACTACTGAATCTCTGCATGAAGTGCATGCCAATTGTTTACAGCAACAGAAGAAAATTGTTCTGTTAGATACAATTTCAGTAGCTTTTCCTTTGTTTTTACAGGAACACTTTTCCAACAGTAGTTAGGGTTCTTGTCCTTCAAATACTTAGATTCTTACGTAAATTGAACTCTCTAACTTGTCACAGAGTTTAGTCTAAATGTGTCTTACGTGGGTTATAGTTTATGTACTTGTAGCTACTTGGAGAGCATAATTAAGAATATTAATTTTTTAGATTAATTAAATTAATTAATTATTAAGAACTAAATTAAGAATAACAAATAATAATAAAAGCAGTAATTTACTACTCAAGGTAGAAAATATAATGGGTAGTCATTGAGGCAGCTGTCTTTGTCACACTTAATATATGTTGTTTTTAAGCAATAAGCAAAGCAGATGGCACTATATTATTTCTTCAAGTTTGTTTTTTCTTTATCATGCAGGAAATGAGGCAGCATGATGTGCAGGAATTAAATCGGATTCTGTTCAGTGCTTTGGAAACTTCCCTTGTGGGGACTTCGGGTCATGACCTTATTAACCGATTGTACCACGGGACTGTTGTCAACCAGGTTGTTTGTAAAGAATGCAAGAATATCAGTGAGAGACAGGTAAAGCCAGAGCATTTTCCAGGATAGGTTTGTGTTCAGTCTGTTGAACATATTTTAAATGTTCTTTCTTTTAAACTCCAAAAATAATGATGTCTTCTTGAGTATCACTGGTGGCCTTTTTGAATCTAGGTAGTATGTATTAGTTAGGGTGCTGCAGACCAGAAAAAAACGTGAGAATTATGTGTGACTTTGTTCTTAAGTCTTGGCTGGCATTTTCTAAACCACCTACATCAAGCTGTGACTCAGAATTGAAAAAACAAGTGTTACTGCATTTTCTGAGTCAGCAAGTGTTGTCTTTAGTAGTTGTAGTTAGGAGAGAGTTGGACAGTGGGGTAACAATAGCAAAGCATATCTTTACATTCTTTTACTGCTCTTTGTAATTTAAAAATCATTCCTTGTTTATTTGTTTAAATTAATTTCTCTTATGTGGTTATATGGGTTTTTTTTCCCCCCCAATCAACAATGAAAGCAAAATGGGTGCTCACATCTGCTGTGGTGAATGGGATGAGTATCCTTCTAATGTACCATGAACTTACATCACTTAACTACCTTATTTTTTTTTTTTTTTGTTGTACTCATGCATAGGAAGATTTCTTAGACCTAACAGTGGCGGTAAAAGGTGTTGCTGGCTTGGAGGAGGCCCTGTGGAACATGTACGTAGAAGAAGAGTACTTTGAAAATGAGAACTTGTATCGATGTGGAGCCTGTGATAAACTTGTTGAAGCTTCAAAGGTAATGCATCGGTGATTCTCAGTGTTCAGTTTGCTAACGTTTAGGAACTTTGTTTACATTGCTGTGTCTGCCCTCTAACTCCAAAATAAAAAAATATGTATCTTTAATCACACAATATATAACAAGAGGGTGTCAACATCTGACCTGTTTTTTTTAAACCTCAGAAACTATGTCAAGAAAAGCTTGTGTGATTCATTTCTTGACTTAAATGTTGTTGCAGTCTTTAACCTAGCCAGTGGTAAATGGGATAGCATGTAGTTTCGAGGGTATTGCCTCATTCACACACCTCCACTGCCCCTGGCTTTGAGCATTTCAGAGGATAGGCTAAAAGATAAGCTAGAGCATAAAGAAAAAAATAAACAGATCCATGTAATGAAAAAAAGTGGAAATTCTCATGAAGAACCCAAACGGGAGAGAAAAATTATAAACACATGTTAACTCTGCACAGGGAAATTGGAACTATTGATCCAGGTATTGCATTGTTTCCCTGATGCTGAACAGGTTCTTGCAGTGGTAGATTAACACCTTAGCAGGCATTTTCAGTACATTCTGTGGTGCTAGAGCCTTCAGGTGAGTGAGAATGTATTCATGCAAGGAACCATCCAGCTCTTCTAACGTGTAAGACACTGGGTGTGTTTGACTGTGCTTTTCCCATCTTCCAGCTTACTTCTGGTACAACAACCACCACCTCATGTCCTCTCTTGGTGAGCTTTTCAACCACTTGTCACATGCTAAGCCAGTGGCTTCCATCCATGGGCACTATCAGGAGTTTCCCTCCATTTGAGAGGTCAGGAACGAGGAGGATAAAAATCCAGGCACAGCAAAGCTGTTCCTGTGGTCAGAATATGGACTGTAAAAGAGTCTTCTCCTTCAGGCAGTAACTTGAAGATGCTTTTGAAGGAAGCTGATGGGTTTCTCCGAGTTGTGCTGCTTTGTTGTAATCTTCTAGTGAACAATTTGCTGCTTTGGTCTGTACTCAGCTATGGGTGAGAACTGTCGGGTTTGAGTTCTTTTTTTAAAAATTACTTGTAAAGCCAAAGCGGTGACCTTTTCCTCTGCTGAGTCATCAGAGCTCCTCAATGTTTGATGGAGAACTGTTGCCATTAAGCCTGTTAATTATTGAGAGTGATTTGCAGGAGCTCAGGGATATCTAGACTGGAGTACTCTTTTGTCTGCCCGGTTCCCTGCCTTCACACCTGGGCACCTTGGGAAAGCTTGACACTTGTGGACATTGGCATCTTCCAGAAGAGTTGTGTATGTGATCCTGAGTGCTTCGTTAAATGGTGGCATGGCTGTTAACACTGTTTACTGTCTGTAAGCCAGTGCAGCCTGCAGCATCCTTGTGTTGACAGCTTGTCCCTGTTTCTTGGTTTACAACGGTTTGGACTGGTTTCCCCAACATAGTAATAGAACTTAAGACTTTTTACGTCCATCCCCTTAGCCAGGGCCAGGGAAGGGCAGCCCAGCAAGAGCTTTACCGGAGTTGTAGGTCTTTGAATCGCATTTTCCCAGAATGATACAAAGTGGTGTTTGGTTTTCTTCTGTGCTAATTTTTCATGTCATAAGTTTTTTATAAAAAGTTGCTCCTCTTTCCTGTTATTCCCACTATTTTTTGTAAAGGGGAAGCAGACATAAGCTGTTAGTGCAGTCTGCCTTTGACATACTCTGCCCTCTTCACAACAGCGAAGCTCTTTGGCCTACTGTGGTGACTGTCTTCTGCAGCAGGATGAGCGCAATCCAAACCTTGCAGCACCCTTAATGTGGAAGGGAGCGGGTGCAAGGGTGAGCTGAGGACAGGTGAAGTTAACCAGTGACTTGGGAGTTCAGGAACATTTGCCAGTGCCTAATGTGGCTTGGTTATAAGAGATTGTTTGAGTTAAACTTTTCTGGGTTCAAGGGAGTACAAGGTAACAGTTGCTTACCTCTCAAATGTGTTCATCCTTGCAGAAGACAGTGGGAACTCTGAACTTGGGTAAGAAGTCGCATAGCTGAGGGTTGCTGGGGTATGAATGGACAGCCTCAAAAGAGAGGGGCTGTGCTAGAAGGCTGTAGCGAGTGGAAGGGACATTGTGTCAGCATGACTGCTCACTGTGGCTCCACATGCATGATGTGTGTGATCTCAGCAGACTATAGTGAGAGTCAACACTGGCAGCAAGTGAGGTGCCAGCTGAGTCACTCTAGGCTTGGTGGCAGCCTTAGGAAGGCAGCTGTCTAATAGTGCCACCACCTGCCCACACCTAGCTTGTTTCAAAGACAAGATGGCCCATGCCTACCCAGTCCATTCTTCCCTTCCTTCAGTACTCTGTGGGTCTTTGGATGTTATTCTTTCCCCTTTTTCTTTCTGGCCTCTAGAGAATTTCGTAACTGAAGAATATTGTCTTCTACAACTTTATCGAATTTTAATTGTACAGTCTGATTATTACTGTAAACTTGGAAGAGCATGCAAAATCCTTTATGCCACTAAGCTCTGCACAGTAGTCTTCACAACTGACACAAATTAAATACCTAAATCAGGGAGTTTCTTAAGCCATATATGTGTTCCTGGGAGGCTCTCTGGTATGGATCTGCAAATGGAGATTTGGGTGGAGACATTGGAAAGGCGCAGAAGTGTGTCCATTGAATCTGCACTTACATTCAGTGTCACTGAATCTGTATTTACGTTCAACCAACCATCATCAACAAGAAGGTTGGTTTTGCTTCGCACCAGCATTCCTGATGTACTCATGCACCAAGTTGTTTGATCTTGATTAATATTCTTCCTTACTAAAATGTATTATATTGGCTTTCCTACCTTGAAGGTCCTCTTCTGTATAAATGAGGGTTAACTTGCTTGGTTGTTCTGCGGCTGGCTGTAGGGTCTTCCAGGATACACCTACCCCATGCCACTCAGGCACAGCATCGTGCTCATTTAGCATAGCTCACAGGTCTTAGTCGAGGCCCTTTTCTTCAAGCAGCCTGGCAGATCTTAAGCAAGATGCTGCTGTCACGTATTCTAGTGACACTTTTCAGACCATTTCTGTTGCATTTGGAGGCAGCCCAACAGTCACTCAGCATCAGGCTGCAAAATACATGTGGGAGTGATATCTTTTTCTGGACAGTATACACCTGTTGGAGCTAGTTATGTTACAGATAGGATCATTTCTGATTTCCACATTTGAAAACACTGTGACTGTACAAGCCCTGATCTATATTTGGGGTTGCACAACCCCAAAGAACTGGAAAAATCCTCAGTGGTCATTGAAATAAACCTCAGGTGAAATACAAATGGAGATGACCAGAAGAGTAATAGCCCCAGCCTCAGTTGAGGTCCTTTCTTTGCAGTAGAAGCAAGCATGTAAGCTATGTTTGTTGGTTGAGCTTCATTCATAGCTACTTCTTTTTGGGTGGCTTCAGGGCCCGTGCCAGATACTGAGCACCCCACTGTTCATCTGGGAATGGCAAAGCTACCAGGAAGCTGTGTCACTTTTCTGCAGCGCCTGCTTTTCAGCAGCAGTTGAGGGTTTGTGCTTTTTACTCTGGGCTCCCAGGGTCTGTGTGGGGCTGTGGTGGGCCTGTGTGGCAGGTGCTATGCAACAGGCCAAGAGCAAAGTTGCTGGGAAGGTGCTGTGTAGTCTGACTTTATGCATAAGCACAAATCCAGGGATTTGAAACAGTTGCTTCTTAGTATAAAGTTCCAGAAAATCCTCTCACAAAGAACGTGTGGGCTATGGAAATGTAATTACTGACTAGAATTTCAGCAGTGCCCTCCTTTGTTTTTTGTAGGAGACTGGTGATCACCATTCAAGGAAGGTGTAGGGCTTAACAGAGGGGAAAGATCTTGATTGCTTTTAGGATGTCTAGTCAGTAGGGAAATTGAGAATTAGGGAAGACATTTTTAAGATGGAAACACTGGTCATGTCTGCCTGGTAATACCAAGCATTGTTGGAAAGTAAAGAGTTGACCATATAGCAAAGTGGAAACACTGTTCTGTATAACTGTGTGCTTACAACTTTTTTTTATCATTTTTCAGTCTGCTAAACTGCGCAAGTTGCCACCCTTTCTCACCATTTCTCTCCTGAGATTTAACTTTGACTTTGAGAAGTGTGAACGATATAAGGAAACGAGCTGCTATACATTCCCCGTCCAGATAAACCTGAGGCCTTTTTGTGAGCAGGTATATACTGTTCTATTTGTTAAAGTTTCTATACACTCTGCAGAGAACCGATATCTCAAGGACAAGTTGAAAGGATGCTGAAGGCTAACAAGAGACCTCTGTGAAGCCAACTGTAGCTGGAATGTGATAACAGCCCTGAGAAAGCAGAACATCTTTGAGAAAAATCCGGTTTAAAGTGCTAGCTAGCATTGTGTTTTAGGTTAACTTACTAACCATATGAAGTAAGAAACTGTAGATAAGAAACTAACAGTGTGTGGAATGTGCATCACTAGAGAAAAAAGGCGAGATTTATAGCAAATTGCCTATCTTTGTTGCCAGCCTTGGAAGGCACGTAGGGGACAAAATGTCTAACACTTTGTCATATGAGGATAGCCAGGGATGGGAACCAGGAGATGTGGAGGTAAAGGGGCTTCAAGGATGGGGAGCTAGCTGGTACCGGCTGTGTTGCTCTGACAGCACAATTAGGGGGGTAAAAGCTGGAGTTCACCAAAATGACAAGGTGAAGGAGTGGATGAAGTAAATGACCCCTGAAGACCACCGACTCAAATCACAGAGCATGTGCAACTGGGAGGAGAATATCTAAATGATTTCCAGGAATTAATTTACCTATCCCTGCCTTTTCTGAGGAATGTAATGAATATGTACGTAAAACTTGTATATAAGCTATGCAACTAACCCCATGTGGCATACACATGAGGAGGAGTGATCCCCCTGTGCATCCAGCGCTGTAATAAATACCTGCTCATAGTCTCACAAATTGACTATTGAGTTACTTTGTGGCTTTGCATGGCTTCAAAGTTAGCTTTTATTTTGCATTTTGTCAGGACAAGGTATTTGAGAAATTTTGTGGGGTTCTCTGCTGTCCCCAGTTCCAAATTTTTGGAGTTCCAATTTGTATCCAAAAAAACCACTTTCTAACTGAGTGGGAAATACCTTGTAGGTGTAAAAGGAGGGTATAATAATTACCTAAAACTTAATCTGACATTTGCTTGAAAGGAAAACTATTGCCTGGAAATTTAAATTAAATTTGTTTTGTATTGTCATTGTCAGATGGCGTCATGTATAAATTTAGCTATGTATGTTTAATGTGCCTGTAGTTATTTCATTTTTCTTAAGAATCTGTCTTTGCATTCATATATATGTATTTTGATTATAAACTGAGCTATGCCAGTACTTGAGGGCAATTTTTGATCCTTAAAATATATAATGAATATACTTAATAGAGGCACTGTTATTGAAAAAGACATTTTTCTTACTGAAATGTTGCAATGCAAGCTTGGAAATTTCTCAGTGTTTGCATTTGAGGAAGCATTTTTTTTCAATTGGTTTGTTTATATAAATGTGTTACTTGTTTTTTCTCTAGTCTTTTAAGCAAAATAAACAAACAGGTAAAGCCATTCTATTCTTTGCATCAATATTTCATTATTTTAAATTTTGAATTTCCAGTATTGTTCACAATCATGCTTAAAAAGTTGCTTAATAAGCCTGTGCCCTGGCCCATGGTTTGTGTCAGCCCATACTTGTGTTCCCCAGTAGTGAAAAGCTATTTCAATCTCTGCATCTGCAAATGCACACTGAGAAGTATCTGAAGCTATGCTGATGGTGTAAAACTGTCCTTGTGTGAAAGACTTACTGATACATGTTATTATTGTTATTGTTTTTCTTTTTAAAGACTGAAATGGATGATTCGGAGTACATGTATGAGCTCTTCTCTGTTATTATACATAAAGGTGGCTGCTATGGAGGACACTATCATGTTTATATCAGAGATGTGGATGAATTAGGAAACTGGCAATTACAAGTAAGTTCTAAAGGCTTTTCTTCCTTGCTTGATATGCCTCATTTTTTAAGCTAGTGGATGAAATGTACATCCAAACTAATGATTATTTTAGTGAGGCATTTGGTCTCTTACCTCATTGTGAGAAGGCAAGTTTTCCACAGTATGCGATCTCTGTCAAGATTTTGTAGCAAATTTTAGCTTTCTGATCTGCTGAACTATCTCACGTTACTGGGCTCGCTTTTTCTTTCACAAATGAATTATCTTTGCTCAAGACTAGCACAGTCATTTTAATGGATGACTACGGCTGTTTGTGAACAACATGAAAGTCTTTTCTGTTAAAAAAAAAAAATGGTAGTGTAACAATATACAGTTTGTAGGAGGTGGTAGAGGCAGCTTATCAGAACTTTCTTCGCACTTCTAAATTGTGCATGCTAATGTTAGTGCAGACTATAATCAAAAACTGCTAGCTGTGTGTGAAACAAAAGTATTTGTGAGCTTTATTTTTCTTGCACAGGAAGAAGAGAATAGGCTGATTGAAGATAAGGCTTTAAGAGATACTGAAAATGCTGAAGAAGTAGAAAATCCTTTGGCAGTGTTGAAAGGGATTTTATCAGAGGTATGGTATGTAAGGAATTTATTGCTTTGATTTTGATATTAAGGAACCTAGAAGAAGGGGTTAGTGTATGCAAGAGTGCAGGTTTAAGCGTACAGAACACTTCAAACTTGCTGTGAAGCACATAAAACTTGTAACTTAATACTAATAGTGGCTCTTGATACATAAAACGGCCCTTTTTGACTATTTTGCAAGTTGCTTGCTGAAGCTGTTGCAAACAATGATGTTCCATCATTGGTTTGAGCACTTCAGAATTGGCTTCTTTGTGTTGATCCCTTGACTTTTGTAGCCTTCATTACCCCAGTTTTTAATTTCCCTATAGGAAGAATCTACACAAATTCCTGTGGATCAATTAGGGCAGAAATTATTGGAGAAAAAAGGGGTGTCTTGGAATAAGAAATACCGAAAACAATATGGAGCATTACGAAAGGTAATATGCATGTATGTTAATTTGGGTTTTGCTGTTAAGATAACTTTACATTTATATTCCTATTCAATAGTCAGTAGGATGGTAATTGAAATTACTGGCACTTGGACTAGCAAGATAGAGCATGTGTAAGAGAGGTTTGTAGGGTAAATTAGTACACTGGGGAACATGGACAAGATTCTCAAGGTACTGTCTGCCTGAAAGCTTGTATTTTTTTTTTTTTTCCAATCTATGTGGTTGGCCTGTAAAAGAACTAACCTTACATACCGAACCTTGTTTCACTGGTGTCTGTGGATGAAGCTGCTACCACTTGAACATAAAAGCACAGCTGAGAATTAAAGAAGAAATACAGTACTACTTCACAGTCATAATAGAAGTGAGGTTTTGAAAATCTATGCCACTTTTTGGTTGATTAGGGCATGTCCATAAGATTAACACTTACAGTAAATGTATTGGGTTTGTGTGGCAAGGTCTTGGTAGTCGGGGGGCTACAGGGGTGGGTGGCTTCTGTGAGAAGCTGCTAGAAGTTTTCTCTGTGTCCACTGCTGGCCAAGGTCAAGCCAATCAGCAACAGTGGAAGCACCTCTGTGGTAACATATTTAAGAAGGAAAAAAAGCCAGCTGCAGCTCAGTAGCCGGAGAGAGAAAGCAGCCCTGCAGACACCAAGGTCAGTGAAGAAGGAGGGGGATGAGGTGCTCCAGGTGCCAGAGCAGAGATTTCCACTGCAGCCCGTGGTGAAGACCATGGTGAGGCAGGCTGTCCCCCTGCAGCCCATGGAGGTCCACGGTGGAGCAGATCTCCACCTGTAGCCCCCACACCGGAGTGGGTGGATGACCAAAGGAAGGAGGCGGTGACCCCATGGGAAGCCTGCGCTGGATCAGGTTCCTGGCAAGACTTTGCAGACTGTGGGGGAGGAGCCCTCACTGAAGCAGGTTTGCTGGCAGAACTTGTGACCCTGTGGGGGACCCACGCTGGAACAGACTGCTCCTGAGGGACTGCAGCCCGTGGAGATTATGGACCCATGCTGGAGCAGTTTGTGAAGAACTGTAGCCCGTGGGAAGGACTCACGTTGGAGAAGTCTTTGGAGGACTGTCTCCTGTGAGAGGGACCCTACATATGAGCAGGGGAAGAGTCCTCTCCCTAGGAAGAAGAAGGGGCAGAGACAACGTGTGATGAACTGACCCCAACCCCCATTCCCATCCCCCTGTGCTGCTGGGGGGGAGTAGGTAGAGAAATCTGGGAGTGAAGTTGAGCCCAGAAAGAAGGGAGGGGTGGGGGGAAGGTGTTTTTAAGATTTAGCAGTTTTTATCCTCTCCTTCTCTGATTTTGATTGATAATAAATTAAACTAATTTTATCAAGTTGAGTCTGTTTTGCCCGTGATGGTAACTGACAAATGATCTCCCACTGTCCTTATGTCGACCCACAAGCCCTTTGATTTACTTTTGTCTCCTCTGTTCGGTTAAAAAGAGGAGTGATAGAGCGGCTTTGGTGGGCCCCTGGCATCCAGCCAGGGTCAAACCACCACAGTAAAATCTTGTGTTTGTCCAATCGGTTAGTGCACTTTCTAATGCTTTAAGGAAAATATTTTAGCATTTGTGTTACAGATATGGGGAAAAATCATGTTTGACTGTTTTTTGAATAGAACAATGCAGTTTTCACAATAATTATTAAAAGGTAGTTGTGAAACCTGAATGTGAGTTTTCTGCAGAGGTAGATGCTTTTCTGAGCAACCCATTATTAACCATTTCAATGTTTGAGTGCTATTGTGATTATTACCAAAGCTGACTTTCCAGAAGTGCCGGATCTATACCAAAAGCACACTGATCAATGCAGGACTTGCATTATTGAAATAATTGTAAATTGTTTTAAGCTTTTTGAAGTATCAAATGAGTTTTTGATGGTGATTAAAACTGAAATTCAGATTTTGGGGGGTTGTTTTTGTTTGGGTTTTTTTTTGGGGGGGGGGGGGGGGAGGGGTTTTTGTAGTTTTGTGGGGGGATTGAAGGGTGGTTGTACCCCCCTCCCATCCCTCAAGAGCCACTATTGCGTTTTGTGTAATTTGGACACCAAGCTTATCTGAAGTATCTGCATACTGCTAAAATGAAAGTAGAGAACAAAGTGGATAAATTGGGCAAAATGGAATGAGTAGGTTTTAAGTTCTTGACATGTCGCGATGGGCAGCGTTAATTTGGATAAGACAACTCAGCAGACTAGAATTGAGCTCAGTCCTTGTGTGGTAAATACAGAAGGGAGCACTTCTGTGGAGACTAGGGAGCAGAAAGTACCAATGTTAAAGGGCTAAACTGGTGGGGATGGTACTCTGTGTGTCTCATAAAGCAGAGGCTTTTTGATTACCTATAGAGCATCACTCCCTATGCTACCTTTCCAGGGACAGGGAGTGTGCACTTGTGAGAAGTGTTTCAAAAGGAATCTGGGGTTTTAAGCAATCCTTGAAATTCAGAAGTTGGTTTGATTTAATTCTTAGTGATGCATCTATGTTTAAAACAAGCGTTTTGCAATTTCTTCCATGATAATGTGAATTTACATAAGAAAGAAAGCCAGCAACAGCATTTAAAAGATGAGGCAGATAAGTAATGGCAGGAAAACTACATTTTTCTGTCTAAACTGAGGAAATACATGAGGATGCATCATAAAACCCAAGTTTGAAGGGATGGGGTTCTTGTATCAATTTAAGGATGAACCAGGTGAAGTAGCTAGTGCCATTTGCTATATTTAAAACTGGGTATCTTCTTCATCTTGTCCTTGCTTTCCTTTTAGTATTTGCAGAATCATCCTCAGATATTTCAGTTCAGTCCTGATGAAAATAAGGTTGGTCTGAAGGAAAAATACAAGCTCCCATTTAAGTCAGATTCTCGAGAACAAGATCTCCAAAGTCTTCCTCAGAAGAATGATGTCCAGTGGAATTTGGAAAAAAACTCTACAAGGCTAAGGGACAGTTCTGCTGGTTGCCATTGGTTTGATCTGAACGATTCAAAAGTCCAGCCAATCAAGGAGAAGGATATTGAGAAACAATTTCAGGGTAAAGAGAGTGCCTACATGCTGTTTTACCGAAAATCTCAGTTAAAAAGACCACCTGAAGGTACACAAAGCTCATCTTGATATTCTGGGGACTGACTTCATTGGCAGTTTGTTTTCTGGAGGGCAAAGCCTGTTGGGCATTTCTGTCCTTTCCAAGAACTGAAGATACAGTTTTCTTTCTAGTGATCACTTGAAAAAAGGGTTAACTAAGATACATGGAGGTTACCTTCAAGGAGGTAGTGACCAGTTAATTGGCTATAGCTGACACTATGGTTCACAAATACTAGCAGAACATCCCCTACTGAAACATAAAAGTTGTTGCTAACTGCATTCTTGTATCAGTTTCTCTTAGGGTAAGATTGATGGCAAGAAGTAAAAGCACTTGTTTGGTTTTTGTATCTTGCAGTTTAATTTTCTCTGTTAAAAAGGATGCAACGTTATTGCTCTTAATTTTCAGTGATTACCATACTGTAATGTCTCATCTTGATCACTCTTCTTGTTTGCCGAAACACATTTTAAGCAGCTGAGGCCAAACCAGCCTATATTATTTGTTGCAGCACGAGGAAATCCAAGGTACCAAATTCCTGAACACCTTCTGAATGAAATGAATGCTGCTAATACTGAGCTGCAAAAAAAGAGGTATATTAACGTAACTGTAGCAATCTCTTAAACAGCATTCTTAATCTGCAGATCTCAAAGTGATTTAAAATGAAAGAAGCTCATTGAGGAGAGCCAGATACTAAAATGATTCAATGTCATAGAGTTTAATTGAGGAATACAACTTGTATGCCCACATTCTGCCTTTACTGATTCCCTGCCTCTGTGTTAGTGGCATAACTAGGCATTCTACAAAATGTCAAGGGAAACTTACTTGCAGTTTAAAATTGTACCCTTTTTTTGTGAAAATCAGTGCAATTCTGGAAGGAGAATGGAATACATTATCTTAATTATGTTTATAGAGGGAGTTCTCCATTGGGAGAAGGGGAAATGACTTGCTTTACTGTGAAACAGCAGATAAATGCTATTCTGCCAGAAACGCAGAGGAAAGAGCTAGTGGTATTCAGGTTGGTTGAACCTTTTCCTTCTGTTGAGGAACACAGAACTCATGATGTGCCTGAATCGCAGTTAAGCTATCAGTATATAGACACACACAAGAGACTCAAGTTTTGTGTGATATCTCTGTAGTGTGCAAATTTCACTCCTTTATTTTTAAATGATGTATTTGCTACTACATTTAGCTAATAGAACTGGATACAGGTGTAAAGGAGGAAGGCGTGGCTGTGTCTGTCCTGGCTCAGTTTCCATGCAGTATTTCTGTCTCTGCATTTCAGCAGAGTACTGATCTGGAACACAGACTGAAAAAACCTACCATCTCCACATCCCTAAAGATGAAGTTTGCAGTTCCATTTAGAAAGGTAGAAGCAAGGTGTAGAAACACACAGAACATACTGTTATAGTGCTTACGTGTAGGATGTCTACACTGGCTCCATATTGTACAATGTGTAAATCACTGTCATCTTTGAGCACCTCTTTGCATACCCCTTGATGGAGGCAGGAATGTGACAATGAATTTAGGATATCAGTTCCAGGACAGTTGCACAGAAGCATCTCTGAAATAAGCTAGTTATTTGTTGATGTTAAATTCACTGGTTTATTATTGTGTTGTTCTTTCAAAGAGAGGAATGTGACTCAGCAAACCATGGCATTGATTTACATCTCCATTTGAGCTCATGTTATAAATTTCACAATGGGGCTTTGCATCCTTCAGTTACTTGGAAAGAGAGTGTTTTGGATTTGACTATTGATAGAAGAAAAACACTAGGAGATCTTCGACAATCAGTATTCCAGGTATTTGCTATATTAAATGAACTCAAACACTTTAGTTTTACTTGAGCTACAACATACATATTTATGCCACAATTGTTATTTTCAAGAGTAAATGTTATTTTAGGAAGTTAAAATGATACGGATTTACACAAGTGTCATTGGTTTGACATCTGTTCTCAAAGTATTGAAGAAACCATGTAATTGATGAATCTTCAACTATGTAGACTTTAAAGCTTTCATAAGCTAATTATTTTTATTTGGGCAGCATGTACATGGGCATGGATTGACACTGCAAAACTCTAGGCTTATTCTTAACATTTCAGTTTGTGACAGATTTGTCTTTGTATTTTCAAGGAGCTAGCTGGCCTTAAAAGGAAATAATCAGAATAGTTTAAGAAAAAAGAAAATTAGTTAAAAGAAGTATTGAGCTTAACTATTGAATGTGGTATCTTTGCATTTATTCCCTACTATGTTAAAGGAATATGACAATTTGTAAAATGCTTTTTTATAGACATCTGAATCAAAGTTAACTTAATGTCAGGAAACACTGTTTGCTTTTCCTGTACCTTGCACCCTTTGGTTAGTGTCCAGTTGAAATGTTATTTTTGTCTATCTGGTGACTAGTCTGAAAGGCCAAGTCCTAAATGGTTGACTGTTTTTCTGTGTTACTGGCCTTGTTGAAGTAAATAGCTGTGACTTGCTAAGTGTCAAAGTGAGCTTGGTAGCCAGGCTGTAACAGCTTTCAGCAAAGCTGTAATTTTGAGTGATGTGAGTTACAGGTTGCTGGTGTTTTATGCTTTTTTTTGATTTTGTTTTTTTTTTTTTAAATTCTTTCCAATTAGGTGTTGGAATCTTGGGAAGGAGACATGATTCTCAGTATTGCCAAGCCTTTACCAGCAGGTCTGCATCTTTACCAGATGCTTGATGGTAAGACTACTACATACAAGGTTTCCATTTTATTTGTATGTTGTATTTACTGCAGGCATCGAGGATTTTGTATGTAAAACGTCTTGGAGAAGTGTATTACTGAACACTCTTAGAACTCAAACTTACATGCAAGTCCACTGCTGTTAAGGTATTTAGGACAATCTTACTAGTGAAATGAAGTTTTTTGGGACTTTTACATGTAATCTTTTTCTGTGAAGTGCAGTAAGACTGCAGATCATATGCAAGTTAAAAACACATTTGCTGACAAAAATCTATCGGTCTGTACTTTGACCTTGATTTGCTTATGAATGTTTGCTTTCATAGTGTTTACCTAGTAGGTAAAGGAGGGGATAGAAGAGAAGACCCAGGGTGACATCAAATTAAAATGTAGATTAGACCTAAGCTGAAGTAGGAATTTTGTAAAGGAAAATGCTTAGATAAAGAGTACTTTAATTTGTTAAGAATCATAGAATCATAGAATGTTTATGGTTGGAAGGGACCACTATTGGTCATCTAGTCCAACCCCCCTGCAGGAGCAGGGACACCGCTAACTAGATCAGGTTGCTCAGAGCCCCATCCAACCTGGCCGAGAATGTTTCCAGGGATGGGGGCCTCCACCACCTCTCTGGGCAACCTGTTCCAGTGTTTTACCACCCTCATTGTAAAAAACTGCTTCCTTGCCTCTAGCCTGAACCTACCCTGTTCTAGTTTAAAACCATTTCCCCTTGTCCTAACACAGCTGGCCCTACTAAAAAGACGTTCCCCATCTTTCCTATAGGCCCCCTTTAGGTACTGGAAGGCCGCAATCAGGTCTCCCCGTAGCCTTCTTTTCTCCAGACTGAACAAGCCCAACTCTCTCAGCCTGTCCTCATAGGAGAGGTGCTCCAGCCCTCGGATCATTTTTGTAGCCCTCCTCTGGACCCGTTCCAACAGTTCCATGTCCTTCTTGTGCTGAGGGCTCCAGAGCTGGACGCAGTACTCCAGGTGAGGTCTCACCAGAGCAGAGTAGAGGGGCAGAATCACCTCCCTCGACCTGCTGGCCACACTTCTTCTGATGCAGCCCAGAGTACGGTTGGCCTTCTGGGCTGCCAGAGCACATTGCTGGCTCATGTCTAGCTTTTCATCCATCAGTACCCCCAAGTCCCTCTCGGCAGGGCTGCTCTCGATCCTTTCTTCCCCCAGCCTGTATTGATACTGGGGGTTACCCCAACCCAGGTGCAGGACCTTGCACTTGGCCTTGTTGAACCTCATGCAGTTGGCCTCGGCCCATCGACCCAGCCTGTCCAGGTCTCTTTGGATGACATCCCTTCCTTCTGGTGTGTCAACCGCACCACTCAGCTTGGTATCATCCGCAAACTTGCTGAGGGTGCACTCGATCTCGCTGTCTAAGTCATTGATGAAGATGTTAAAGAGCACCGGTCCCAGTACGGACCCCTGAGGGACACCACTCGTCACTGATCTCCATCTGGACATTGAGCCATTGACCACTACCCTCTGGATGCGACCATCCAGCCAGTTCCTTATCCACCGAACAGTCCATCCATCAAATCCATAGCTCTCCAATTTAGAGAGAAGGATGTTGTGGGGGACCGTGTCAAAGGCCTTGCAGAAGTCCAGATAGATGACATCCATTGGTTTCCCTCTGTCCACCGTTGACGTCACACCATCATAGAAAGCCACTAGGTTTGTCAGGCAGGACTGAGGGTGCCCTCAGCAAATTTGCAGACGACACCAAACTGGGTGGTAGTGTTGATCTGCTCGAGGGGAGGAGGGCTCTGCAGAGAGACCTGGACAGGCTGGGTCGATGGGCCGAGGCCAACTGCATGAGGTTCAACAAGGCCAAGTGCAAGGTCCTGCACCTGGGTTGGGGTAACCCCCAGTATCAATACAGGCTGGGGGAAGAAAGGATCGAGAGCAGCCCTGCCGAGAGGGACTTGGGGGTACTGATGGATGAAAAGCTAGACATGAGCCAGCAATGTGCTCTGGCAGCCCAGAAGGCCAACCGTACTCTGGGCTGCATCAGGAGAAGCGTGGCTAGCAGGTCGAGGGAGGTGATTCTGCCCCTCTACTCAGCTCTGGTGAGACCTCACCTGGAGTACTGCGTCCAGCTCTGGAGCCCTCAGCACAAGAAGGACATGGAACTGTTGGAACGGGTCCAGAGGAGGGCTACAAAAATGATCCGAGGGCTGGAGCACCTCTCCTATGAGGACAGGCTGAGAGAGTTGGGCTTGTTCAGTCTGGAGAAAAGAAGGCTACGGGGAGACCTGATTGCGGCCTTCCAGTACCTAAAGGGGGCCTATAGGAAAGATGGGGAACGTCTTTTTAGTAGGGCCAGCTGTGTTAGGACAAGGGGAAATGGTTTTAAACTAGAACAGGGTAGGTTCAAGCTAGAGGTAAGGAAGAAATTTTTTACAATGAGGGTGGTAAAACACTGGAACAGGTTGCCCAGAGAGGTGGTGGAGGCCCCATCCCTGGAAACATTCTCGGCCAGGTTGGATGGGGCTCTGAGCAACCTGATCTAGTTAGCGGTGTCCCTGCTCCTGCAGGGGGGTTGGACTAGATGACCAATAGTGGTCCCTTCCAACCATAAACATTCTATGATTCTATGACTTGCCCTTGGTGAAGCCATGCTGGCTATCTCGAATTATCTCCCTGGCCTCCATGTGCTTTAGCATAGCTTCTAGGAGGATCTGTTCCATGATCTTCCCAGGCACAGAGGTGAGGCTGACAGGTCGATAGTTCCCGGGGTCTTCCTTTCTACCCTTTTTGAAAATGGGCACAACAAGAGTACATTAGTATTTTAAAATCATGGGTTGTGTTTCCAGGTTTGCATTGTTATGCAATTCTATGTGTTAGTCTTCAAAAGCCTACCAGCCATTTTTAGTTTTTATAGTCTTTGTGGTCTGTTTCAGAAAATTAGGGTTCTACCGTAACCCAAATTTCTGTGATTTTGACATCGAAAGACCGAGGCATTTATAGCTGCTGTAAATATTCCTCTAGTTTCTAGTTCTTTAAATGACAATGACTTTTTTAAAAATCTGAATCTGACTTAAGGGAGGAAGGTAAAAGAAGCTGCAGCATGGGCATTAGTATTGCAAAGAATGGGCTTGGAATGTACAGTCTGTAATTCATTTTTTTAATCCAACCTTTAATTTTAAATCTATTGGTTCACTGTTAAATGTCATGTAGATAATCCTGACCAAGAAGCTTTGCCAAGTCCTAACTTGGGCCTCAGTTTGCAAGGAAAATTGAATTGAAATCTTTGTGCTGTGTCCCTCTTCACTCGGTGAGAGTTCTGTGGGGGTGTGTACCCCCTTGTGTTGCTCTTGCTACATGAGTGAACCCTAACTTACCCACCATAAATACTGATCACGCAGCAGCTTTTGTAATGATACACTTGAGCCAGAGTAAGAATGTGCTATCATATTTTGGTTTATCAGCTGACCCTGCTTGTCCGCTTTGTGGTGGGGGGAAAGAACTTGATGATTTGCTCCTTTTTAGGAGATGAGCTGACACTAGATGGCATTGGGCTGGCTGATGGAGCAGACATCTTCGTATGGAATGGTAAAGAGGTAAAAAAACCAAATAGCTTCTCCTTGTCAATTCTGAAGAGATAAGATGCAATCTCCAGATGTTTTTTTGGAATCATCAGTCTGTTCTGCTGATGTGCTGCTGACATACCAATGTTGAGTCTGGGAACACCACTTCAGCCTCATCTAGGATACTATGTCTTTACAGCTTTTCAGTATACCTTGAGTGATGTACGGTATGATGTTTGATAATAAATAGAATTCTACTATGCAGAATGCGATATGGTCAGATTGATAGATTCCTGTAGATATCCAGTGCCAGTTACACTGGAGTGTATTCTGAAAACATCTGGTGCCTGTTGGAAGGAGATTGGTTGATAGTAATGAGGTAGCAAAAATTTATGCCCTGTAATAAATGATTCCACACATAAAATTAGACCTGTGAATGACTACTTTTGTGTGTGGTCTCCCTGAAATACTGTGTTCTTTTTCTAGTGTTGCATCTTCTTTTTAATGTTACGGCTCCTGCTTAACTTTCAAATGCTTGCCTCAGTGGTTATGTAACATAGCATTTAATTCCATCTCTGTAATGGAATAGAATATTATTTTTAAAATATTTTGGTTGTAAAAGTATACATTTTCTTTCTGATTTATCACAAAACCGAAAGAAAGCATCTAGTAACAGGGTTGTTCTTGTCTTGGTTGTACTTTTGATATGATTTCCAGCTTCCTGCGTGATCAGATTGCCTTTGTCAAGGAACTATATTCTTTGCCTAGGCTGAATATCAGAAAGGCCGGTTTTTAAAACCTAACTCTTTTGATCTACCTCAGTCACACTTTTGGATAGTTGTTTTAATATCCTGAGGGGCTAAATTCCTCTGCTCTTAATCTGATGGAAACCAAGTGTCCACTGGTTTCCCAGCTACTGTTACCAATGTATTTATTATACATGCAGACTCGAAACAGACCTTAGCATTATGCTTTCTCTTCCTCCCACCTTTGAGTTACTCTAGTTGTTTGTTCAGAATGCATTTGTCAAAGGTGATTTATTTCTAATGAGCAGAGAGGGTCCATCTTTATCTCAATAATTTCATTGTTGTCATTTGTTGCTGTTAATTTTTTTTCTGTATTTTATTGATCACTGCTGCATAAATCTTGCATTCCTCACTTCAGGTTGGTGGTACAAAGGTGATGGCAGGCCCTGATCATGAACCTGTGGTCATAAACGTTCTTCGTTTAGCGGAGTATAATGAAGGAGGGAAGGGTCAGCATTTCACAGAATCGCAGCATGTCTTTTCATGCAGCACAAAACTGGGTGATCTCTGCAGAGCCTTAGCACCATCAGGAGGAATCATCCTAAAGAATGGCTCAGGACCAGATAAAGAAGCCAAGAACTGGGAAGTTTTTCTTGAAGAAGATATGAAAGAAACAGTCAAAAGTGTTGGTCTGATGGATGGATGCTCAGTACTAATCTTAGACAGCCATGACCAGAGGTAACCATTTTGATTAAAAATATAATTAAACAAAAAATCAATTTTGGCAAAAATCTATTTAGTTAAAATTATGCTAGCTGTATATAGATATTTCAGTTAAGTAATTGTCACTTTGAGTCTCTTAATTCAAGGTAATGTAATCTTAAGGTTTGGAAATCAGGTACTTACCAACCATTAGATATTTCTTTGCTCTTGAAGTGCAGATACAGTCACATCCTTTAACTTACATTTTTAAAGGGAAAAAACTAGCAAGAGCAACTCATGCCCAGTTTGCTAGCACATTTTTGGTATAACCTGAATTTCTGAGGTTTGAGTTGTGTGGTTCTCCGAGGGACTTGGTGGGATGAGAGAACAACAATATCAGAAGAGTATGCAGCTCTGCTGAATCTCCCAGTTGAATCTGAAGTTGCCAGGGGAAATTTCTGGTCTGGTTTCACATCCCAGTGTATAGCCCTGAGGTTAGGTTCTTGTTTTGAGAGACATGAAAATGTGCTCATTACATAAATTCTGACTTCCTAGTTGAAACAGTAGTGAAAAATCGAGATTAAATCAAAGAGTGAGAGGGTTCTTCACCAAAAACTGTTTCTGTGGTTATATACAGTAGCAGAGACAGAGAAAATCTCAAATTTTGGTTATGACTAGGTATGCTTTTACCATATTTTTTCCAGAAGTCTTAAATCCAGCCTCAGAAAGTGAGTTAAACTCTGAAGTGCCTTCAGAAGGTCAAGTCCCATTGAAAGCTAGTTACCAAAATATAGAACAGAGATGTCTGGATGATGCCTGAAGCCTCTGACTCTTACTCTGTGACATGCCATCACTGTTAATGAACTAGGCATTATAGGTTTGTTTTGAGAGCTTTGATATTTAGCGATCTAGCCCAGGCAATGTATAGTTTTCCTGTCTTTGACCATCTTTGCAATGCTTTTTTTTTTTTTTTTTTACAGCTTTGTGAATGTGTCAAGTGGCAATTTGACTGCTTTTACAAATGACATCAGCTGGCTTCAAGTTAAAAACTTCTGCGGAACGGAAGATGAAGAGAAACATGTTAAAATTACTGCCACTATTGAAACAGTAAGGATTCTGATTGTTCAAGGATATAACAGGCCATTTCCCTGAAAAGCTTGGCCGGTGCACTTGGGCCAGTTAATGAGTGGATTTAGCCTCAGGGCTGAAGTTTTTCTGTGATGAAAATAGTGTGCAACTCAGAGTTACTGGAATACTTTGACTGCTGTGTAATAACACTGTAATTCTGATAACTTAAACCAGTGCAGTCTACATTAGTGTGTTTTGGTGTGAAACAATTTCCTTTTTGGACCATCCTGTAAATGTATGTTTGGTGAGGCTATGTCAGTAAACAAAAGCTAAAAGAGGAGAAAAGTATTTTTTGCTTTCAACATAGGGTAGGAAAAAATGCTGGTTTTCCCCAAGGGGTGGGCTTCTCTGGTACCTTTTCTGCCTTTTAAATTATTTCCTGTTATAGAAAATATGAAGTACTACTTAGTTTTGCTCACAAAATTACTATTTGTGAAATATTAGTCTTCTGATAAATCGAAAAATTAATACCACTTTATTTTCTTTGGAATACTGTTTTTAAGGAAAATTTCCACAAATGTGTTATGATGTAACATACATTGTAAGGGTTGGACTTGATGATCTTAAAGGTCTTTTCCAACCTAAATGATTCTATGATATCAGTACATTTATTTATTACATATATTTGGTATGATAAATGTTTTCTCAGCTGTTTATAGTCTTAACAGGAATAAGAACATAATCCATTTCAAGTGAAGGCTGCTTTTTGTGCACTGGCATTTGAACAGCGGGTGTGTTACTGGCATTCTGTATTAGACATATTAATATTGCTTTCTTTTAGGTGATGTCAGATATCAAAATGAAAGCAATACGGGAGCTTCAGCTAGAGGAGGAACTAGGTAAGTGTTCAGCTGCTTTAATTTTAGATATGATGCTGTTAGAATTTACTGACAGGCTTCCTTTTTTTTTTGTATCGGTCTATTCAAAACAGAAAACCCATTGCTGTTAGGAGTTTTTGAGGGGAGAAAGAGGGTGCAAAGGACTTGAAATTAATCTAATTTTAAATAAAATTATTATTTTTCCTAGCTTAAAAAAAATCAACGTAAGTCTTTATTAAAATGCATTTTGTGAAATTCTTATTTTTCAGAAGCTATTTGAATAGGAATAATCATGTCATCTTAAAGTATTACACTAAGAATTGAGGAAGATTTTTTTTTAATCTTACTTGTTTCTTTAAGACACTACAGTTTTCTTTCTTTAAAGCTTTTGTTGATGCCTTTACTTTTGAAGCACTTGGTCAGTTTTGGAGTATTTTACTGGTTGTGGCTAACAGCTGGCTTCAAAGAAAGTAATTGTTCACTGAAACGATAAAAACTAAGACTGTTCACGATATTTCTAGGAATCTCTCTCCAATTGTACCTTTGATGTAGTACCTCCAGAGGGAGGCCTCTAAGATAAACCTGTTGTCATTAATCTTAAGTATGTTACCTGTCTAAACTTCTGAGCCAAATTTCTTCTATTTGAATTATTTAATACATCTGTCTCTCCATTTATCTCCCTTTCCTGCCCTTTTTTGTCACAGCAAACGGCAGCTGTCTTAGACCTGTTAGTGGAAATGGGAAACTTCTTTCTCCAGGTAAATTAATTTCTTTAATCATCGTTCTGTAAGAATTTCAACTGGGAGACTTTAAGCTTTGCTTTATCCTTTCCTGGGAGAAGTATACACACATAACTACACTAATTTCCAAGCTTAACTGAGGCAGTTGTGTGGGTTTTGGTTTTTTTTTTTTTCACCCCAGGTTTACTGTTTATTAACAGTACCAATACAAAGCTAGAGGTTAAACTTAAATGTTCAGCTTGGTTTTATTACTTGCATCCCTAGTGAGTAAAACTGATTAACATACTTGTTATTATTTATTGACCACTGGCCATGTGCTTCAAGACTGTGGGAAAGCAAAGTTCTGTGTCCAATACTTATTTTATAAATTGAAAAATTTCTAAATGGTCTGTTTTGAATCATATTTAATACATTGCAGAGAAACTTTTTAGGTGTTCCAGGAAGTAGTCATTGTTACGTGTCTTCTAACTTTTATTTCCTGAAACAAAATGGACTAAATGTATTTGTTAGAGTATTGATGGTTGGATTTCAGAACAGGTTGAGCAGTAAACTTGAGTCCTGTGGTGATGAAGGAAGTACTATTAGGTTCCTGTTTACTATGAGAAGGCAGCTTGTGTCTGTAGCATATGAACCACACTGAATAACGTGTGGATTTCTGCTTCCATAAGAATGGAAGAATGTGTTCATGCTATAGCCTGCTCTTAGGTTTAGATAAGCATACAATACCACCTGCCACTATATAACTGTGCTCGTAGTGGCCAGTGTTCAGCAGAAGAGGACCCCAAGCTTTGCTTTTGCAGTTGTTGGGGCAATGATGAGAAACTGGATCAGGCTTTGTGCTTGCTGGGAAAAATTTTCTGTGTCTTTGCTATTTTGCTAATATATCTCATTAGTAAAACACAGCCAGGAAGCCAAGGAGAGATTAGTTGCCCTCCATTCAGTGCTTGTCAGACAGCATCTGGAGTATTGTGTACATTTTGGGGGCTCCCCAGCATGAGAAAAAAGCCCTTACAAACTAGAGCCAGTCCAGAGGAGAGCACCTGCGATGGTTTGGGAGCTGGAACATATGAAAGAGGAGGGAAGCTGGTTTTTGCCAGCCTGAAAAGGAAGAGGCTTGGGGGGAAGAGGAGTAATTGCCATCTCGAACTCATTAACATGGATCTATAGAGAAGGCAGAGCCAGATTCTTCTCAGAGAAGCACATGGAAAGGGTGAGAGGGAGCAGACACAAGTTTCAGCAAGGGAAATTCCAGCTGCTGTGGTGGGAAGGAAAGGGAATTCACACTGGGAGTGGTTAAACAATAGACAGGTAGCCTTGGGAGGCTAGGAGATACCCATCCCTGCAGGTTTTCAGAGCTTCACTGGAAAAAGCCCAGAGTGAACTGATCTGACTTCCAAGCTGGTTCTGCTTTGAGCAGGAGTTTGGGCCAGACAACCTATAAATACCCCTTTCAACCCCATATACAAGGGGTGGTGGGGAGGAACCTTTATACAAATGTTGCTTTGCTGTCATCATAGGAGGCTTACAGATCTGATGTCTGGAAGTGAAGTTCTCTAAATGTCACTGAACATTTTTATCTTACTCTAAGGAGCAGCATAATAGAATGGATATTTAAGGAAGCAGCAGCTTATGATGTTCTCCTTGTTTTTGTCCTCCCTGAAGTGCCTGAGGATTATACTGTCAAGGAAGCAGAACTGAAAATGGGAAGCTTGCTAGGGCTGTGTCATGGGAAAGCTCCAACTTCCACTCAGGTATCGTAATGCTGTGACTGAAGAGTCTCATGCTGCTTTTATGCTTTGTTTGTATTTCCCAGTATTTGATGTGGTCCTTTGTTTATCTTGCAATGATTGTAAACGACATGGAAAAAAATGCTCAGTGACAGCGAGAATTATACATATCAGCATGAAGGCTCACACCATTTATCTCAGTTGCAGAAGGCCAAAAGCGTATGCATGGCCAGTTAATATCTCTCACTTGACTAATGGTAAATCATTTATCATTCATCTGTTTGTGGTTGTCCAACTTCTGTGCTCTGATGTGCATATATTTTTGTAAAGAGCATAAAGTAAGAAAAGGGAGGTATTGCTTTTGATATCTATGACTTGTAAATATGCAAGAGAAAAAATAGTTACATATTTCTAAAGATCAGAATGCTAGCAGGTTTTAGCTCTCATTTGCAGCAGACATGTACAGATGGTTAATGAAGCTATACTGATGGCCGTAATTCAGTTGCATGTGCTTCTCTGTTTATCTTGCTTAGATTGTTTGCTTTAGCCCGACGAAGTTTCATTCCTGTTTGACCGATGGCAGGCTTGCAATAGCTGGTATATGTGTGCATTAGGGGGTGTTATTTCCTGGTATTTCCATACTTAAATATGTATTCTGATTGCTTATACTTGCTTTTTAGCTCTTCTTATATTTTATTGTTGGGAGTGACCAAAACGCAAGCCCTGAGATGGAGATTGTCGTGGAAGAGACTGCCTCTATCAAAGAGGTAAAGTCTTTTAAAAGCTTTTGTCATGCCTGCGTCAGGTCTGCTGCTCCTGGAGAACTTTGCCTTATACCTGTGTGTCACTTTAGGTCACCAGGAGACACTGAGGCAAAGGAAGTGTTTCAACTCCAAAAGGCCAGCGGGGAAGAATGCCTTGATCTTTCACCAAGTAGTAAAGAGACATCCTTGCTTTTTCCCAAGGATGAAATATAGTCAGACTGCTTCGTGCCTGGCTAACCACTCCTTTTATACACAGCAGTCCTCAGAATGATAAGCAATAACGGCAGAGCCTGCCACAGTTCTCTTGTAGTTCATCAGACTCTGAATGCACAGAACTGGAGTGAGAGGAGTCACGAAGAACTGTGCACAGACCGAAGGAAGCAGTTCTCAGTACTGCCAGTCCAGACTTCTGGCACAGAGTGCCAGCATCTACAAGTAGTGGCTGGAAAGTGTTGAGATTGCAGGTTTAATTTTTAAAAGGTGCATTTTCAAGCTCTGGGACAGAATTCGTTCAAGTAAAGCAACAAACTGACAGCACTGATTGGTGGTTTGTTTTTTATTTTTTTAAGTTTGTAAAAGCTGACTCACCTGAAGTAGTAAATTTCTTGCCTGAAAACAATTTCATACTTGAAGGGTTAATATATAGCTCAAACACACAGTGTCTGTGCAATTATATTGTTTTTAGGAATTGACGAATCAGTCAGGTTTTGTGTTAGAAAATTCTAGCGTAGATTTGCTGAAAACTTTCCTAACCCTATGTATTAAGACAAGTCTCACCATATGTTTCTTTTTTCAGTGTCTAAATTTAATGCTGGAAAAATCTGGATTATCAGGTTAGTTGTATTATATTGGGGTTTTTTTGTTTGTTTGTTTGTTTTTAAAGGGATTTCCAGATTTATAAGGCAGCTCTTGCTACTCTAAAACTTAAAAGTGGTAAGTTTGTTACAATGATCTATGTGTCATTGTAAAGTGAGGAGGGGAGAGGAAAGAACTATAAACTTGCAGTCTTGCTCTGGTAAAAGCTGACTGTGTGGTTGCTCTTGAAAATGAGTTTCAAGCTTCTATTTAATCAAAATATGGCAAAATCCACGGTTCCTAGACTACTTGACTGGATGCGGATGGAGGTGTTTTGTTATTTTGACAAGATTTGCTATCATAGTGGGAGCCAATGTACAAGATAAACTTAGAAAAATAATTTTTGGTCACTTTGCAAAACCAAGTTATTCAAAATGAGATCACAGTTTGGTCATTATTTGGGAATCTGGGTGGTAGCAGTTCTTCGGTAGGCTTGGGGGAGAAGTGGCTGGGGAGTTGCCTGGTGGAAATGGACTGTGCTGGCTGACAGCCGGCTGAATATGAGTCAGCAGTGTGCCCGCATGGCCAAGAAGGCCAATGGCATCCTGGCCTGTATCAGGAATAGCATGGCCAGCAGGAGTAGGGCAGTGATCATGCCCATGTACTCTGCACTGGTGAGGCCGCACCTCGAATACTGTGTTCAGTTTTGGACCCCTCACTGCAAGAAAGATGTTGCATTGCTGGAACATGTCCAGAGGAGAGCCACAAAGCTGGTGAGGGGTCTGGAGCACAAGTCTTACGAGAAGCGGCTGAGGGAACTGGGGTTGTTTAGTCTGGAGAAGAGGAGGCTGAGGGGAGACCTTATCGCCCTCTACAACTGCCTGAAAGGAGGCTGTAGCAAGGTGGGGATTGGTTTCTTTTCCCAGATAATGGACGATAGGATGAGGGGAAGTGGCCTCAAGTTGTGACAGGGCAGGTTTAGGCTGGACATTAGGAAGAATTTTTTCACTGAAAATGTTGTTAAGCATTGGAACAGGCTACCCAGGGTAGTGGTCAAGTCCCCCTCCCTGGAGGTATTTAAAAGAAGGATAGATGAGGTGCTTAGGGACATGGTTTAGTGGTGGAATGGCAGTGTTAGGTTAATGGTTGGACTTGATGATCTTAAAGGTCTTTTCCAACCTAAACAATTCTATGATTGTTACTAAGCTTTTATGTGAGGATTAAGTAAGAGATAAAGACAACAGTAGCATCACACATGAATTTCCTGGCTAGACATCTCTTTCTGTTGATGCTGATGGAGAGGAACAAGGAGAAGAGAATTGGAATGGCATTGTTTTCCAGCTTTCTTTCTAAGCATTCACTGAATACTGAATTTGTGTTACAGTGGGATGATGGCTACAAATTCAGCCATGCTCCAGAAACTGTAAAAGTTCACCTGAAACACATTATTGTCAGAATATACATTGAGTAGCCCAAATGAAAATTAAATATTGTGCTCTTGTGTACATGTACGTATTGAGTTGAAGTAGTTAATAATGTCTTGAAAATATAAACTTAACCTTTTTCATTTCCCTATAGTATAGATTTACTGCCAAGAAACAATGGTTCTGTTATTATTGCTTTATTTTATATTACCATTTTTGAAAAATTGAATTTGGCCTTGTGTAGAGAATTGTGATCTGTCTGCTCTCATTTCAAGAGGTGTCAAACTTCAGTGGATTTTTATTGTTGTTTAAAAAGACTGCAAGCTATTTTTTTTTCTCCACAGAATTTATTGATGAGGTTCCTTCAGGGTTCGGGTTTTTTTAGTTATGAAAATAAGATTTTATACCTTGCAAAGAACAAATGGCATTTTCATCAGTTATTTTTGTTAAATTAAAAAGTTCGCTTGTATTTGTTCCTTCTGTGTCTACTGTGCTTTCTATATAGGTGCTAAATCTAAAGTATTGTAGTTCCTGGACTACATGTTTTTTCATCAGTTCATATCCAGTGTTTCCAGATTTTTCTTCCCCACTCAACATTTTAATTTTCTTTCCTCTGCAGTGTTGATTTGTTGGTTTTGTTTTTTTTTTTTTTTTTTTTGGTTAAGTGTTGTCAACCCAGTTCCTGTGCTTTCCTCTTAAACCAGGGAAATTAGGTAGGTGGGTAGGTGAGGAAGAGACATTTAGACAAGTAAGAGAAGACCCATTTCCAAACAGCAAAGTGTTTGTGGGGCCTGGGGAAGGACATGAAGGTGGTACTTCATTCAGTTTGTCAGAATTGTGTTTGAAAAACAAACAAGCAAAAAACAAGCAAAAGAACCCCTTAACACTTATTAAGAGCTTTGTAATGTTTTTCCAAAACAGCGCTGTTGGCTCATTAGTTTTCCACATGTATGTTTTTGTCTCTTGGTAGGTGACAACTGGCATTTGAGAAGGATTGACTGGTGCTATGAAGCTGGGGAAGCATTAAGTCAGGAAGTAAGAGGATCCTATTTTTGACTTGAATCATGCTGTGGTTTATTTACTCCATTTTTCTTTAGAGACTTTCCCTGAAGAGAACACCATTAAAGCAAACGTGTGGTGTGTTTGTGTGCGCTACATTAGTGCACACACAGTTTTGTTTTCACAGGGCCTTATGAAGGCACTGTTGGGATACCTATGGATAAAATGTAAATCTTGTGCACCTGCCTCTCATTTTCAGGGACCAGGATTAAGCCCTACCCATATAGTTTTTTCTAAAGTCTAGGCGTACCATGCATTAAAGATAGACATCTACAAAGAAGCATGGGGTGTCAGTTGGTCAGCTGCTGAGGTGCAAAGGAAATCCACAGCTCAGCAGGATGCTCTGGAAGGACTCCTGCAGAGCAGACTCATGTAGGTGCAATACTTGTGTGCTGCTGCAAAGTTGTCTCCAGGCGGTGGGTGTTAAATGGATATTACTGCGCTCTTTGGTGGAAAAGCAAAACACCTCAGACCTTTAGCATGCATGGCTTAAAAAAAAAAAAATCCCAACATATACTTTAGGGAACAAAGCACAAGAACACGTAGACTTACAAGCGTACTGTGCTTTCTTTTCCTACAGAATGCCACTCTGAAGGAACTTAATGTTTGCAGAGGAGATACTTTGGTTATCACTGAAGGAAAGCTTCCAGCAAAGGTAAAACAATTGAAGTTATGTTCTTCAGTCACTTGCCAGTGTCTGGAGATTTGAATATGAGAGTCTTTTATATGAGTTTCTTTTTCTTCCTCTTGCTTGTTTTACAAATACTTGGAAAAATTCTGGTCAGCTTCAGTTCCTGTTTGTACTGGGGATGGTGTTTGAAAATGGAGGGCCCTTCTGGGTGATCCTCTTGTCAGTCTTCCATCCAAATGGAAGGATTCTTTGCTAACAAACCTCAGGCAATATCATAGGATGGTTTGGGTTGCAAGAGACCTTTAAAGATCGCCTAGTTCTGATCTTTCACTAGACCAGGTTGCTGAAAGCCCGGTCCAACCTGACCGTGAAGACTTGCAGGGATGGGGCATCCACAGCTTCTCTGGGTAACCTGCTCCAGGGTCTCACCACCCTCATGACCAGAGGCAGTTCCCTCAGCCTGCCTTCATGTGCCACATGCCCTGGCCCCTCACCATCTCCAGGGCCCTGGGCTGGGCCCACACCCCACCCATCACTGTCTGTCCTGGACTGGGGACACCAGGAGGAGATAGAGCAGTCCAGGTGCAGTTGCCCGAGTACCAAATAAGAGAGGTGAAAAGCATCTTTACTGTTCTTTTTCTTGTTTTACTGGATTTTTTTTAAATCAGGTAATAAACAATCTTGAAAAGAACTCCTAATGAAGCAGCTAGAAGGGACCTTAGTGCTGAAGGCCAGCATTTCTTCCTGGTAGACCTGTGGTCTTCTGCTTCTCCAGAGGAACAGCTGTCTCCCCAACTTCTTTGCTTGATCTGTTGCTGTTCTTTGTGCACGCCTGTGGAGTGCCTGGCTTCGTCTTCAGCCACCCTCATCCTCAGACTGTAGGAACCCCACCTCCAGGCCCCAGGGACCTTGGTGGCCTGCTGAGGGAGGACTTGTGTTGCTGGGGCAGAGCAGCCTGGTGGATGCCACATTGCCTGGTCCCCTTTTCTGGGGGCTCAGAGCAGAGGAGATGGCACACTTTCAGGGGTGGTGGGGGCAGGGGTAGGGGAATGGAAGAGAAGGGCTCAGTTAAACAGTTGGGGAGGGGAAGTCGGATTTTTCCTTATTGTATAGTATTTTAAGGAGCCTGTCATTGATTCAGTGACATATTGACATGGGAATTTCATCATCAGTTCATATCCAGTGTTTCCAGATTTTTCTTCCCCACTCAACATTTTAATTTTCTTTCCTCTGCAGTGTTGATTTGTTGGTTTTGTTTTTTTTTTTTTTTTTTTTGGTTAAGTGTTGTCAACCCAGTTCCTGTGCTTTCCTCTTAAACCAGGGAAATTAGGTAGGTGGGTAGGTGAGGAAGAGACATTTAGACAAGTAAGAGAAGACCCATTTCCAAACAGCAAAGTGTTTGTGGGGCCTGGGGAAGGACATGAAGGTGGTACTTCATTCAGTTTGTCAGAATTGTGTTTGAAAAACAAACAAGCAAAAAACAAGCAAAAGAACCCCTTAACACTTATTAAGAGCTTTGTAATGTTTTTCCAAAACAGCGCTGTTGGCTCATTAGTTTTCCACATGTATGTTTTTGTCTCTTGGTAGGTGACAACTGGCATTTGAGAAGGATTGACTGGTGCTATGAAGCTGGGGAAGCATTAAGTCAGGAAGTAAGAGGATCCTATTTTTGACTTGAATCATGCTGTGGTTTATTTACTCCATTTTTCTTTAGAGACTTTCCCTGAAGAGAACACCATTAAAGCAAACGTGTGGTGTGTTTGTGTGCACTACATTAGTGCACACACAGTTTTGTTTTCACAGGGCCTTATGAAGGCACTGTTGGGATCCCTATGGATAAAATGTAAATCTTGTGCACCTGCCTCTCATTTTCAGGGACCAGGATTAAGCCCTACCCATATAGTTTTTTCTAAAGTCTAGGCGTACCATGCATTAAAGATAGACATCTACAAAGAAGCACGGGGTGTCAGTTGGTCAGCTGCTGAGGTGCAAAGGAAATCCACAGCTCAGCAGGATGCTCTGGAAGGACTCCTGCAGAGCAGACTCATGTAGGTGCAATACTTGTGTGCTGCTGCAAAGTTGTCTCCAGGCGGTGGGTGTTAAATGGATATTACTGCGCTCTTTGGTGGAAAAGCAAAACACCTCAGACCTTTAGCATGCATGGCTTAAAAAAAAAAAAATCCCAACATATACTTTAGGGAACAAAGCACAAGAACACGTAGACTTACAAGCGTACTGTGCTTTCTTTTCCTACAGAATGCCACTCTGAAGGAACTTAATGTTTGCAGAGGAGATACTTTGGTTATCACTGAAGGAAAGCTTCCAGCAAAGGTAAAACAATTGAAGTTATGTTCTTCAGTCACTTGCCAGTGTCTGGAGATTTGAATATGAGAGTCTTTTATATGAGTTTCTTTTTCTTCCTCTTGCTTGTTTTACAAATACTTGGAAAAATTCTGGTCAGCTTCAGTTCCTGTTTGTACTGGGGATGGTGTTTGAAAATGGAGGGCCCTTCTGGGTGATCCTCTTGTCAGTCTTCCATCCAAATGGAAGGATTCTTTGCTAACAAACCTCAGGCAATATCATAGGATGGTTTGGGTTGCAAGAGACCTTTAAAGATCGCCTAGTTCTGATCTTTCACTAGACCAGGTTGCTGAAAGCCCGGTCCAACCTGACCGTGAAGACTTGCAGGGATGGGGCATCCACAGCTTCTCTGGGTAACCTGCTCCAGGGTCTCACCACCCTCATGACCAGAGGCAGTTCCCTCAGCCTGCCTTCATGTGCCACATGCCCTGGCCCCTCACCATCTCCAGGGCCCTGGGCTGGGCCCACACCCCACCCATCACTGTCTGTCCTGGACTGGGGACACCAGGAGGAGATAGAGCAGTCCAGGTGCAGTTGCCCGAGTACCAAATAAGAGAGGTGAAAAGCATCTTTACTGTTCTTTTTCTTGTTTTACTGGATTTTTTTTAAATCAGGTAATAAACAATCTTGAAAAGAACTCCTAATGAAGCAGCTAGAAGGGACCTTAGTGCTGAAGGCCAGCATTTCTTCCTGGTAGACCTGTGGTCTTCTGCTTCTCCAGAGGAACAGCTGTCTCCCCAACTTCTTTGCTTGATCTGTTGCTGTTCTTTGTGCACGCCTGTGGAGTGCCTGGCTTCGTCTTCAGCCACCCTCATCCTCAGACTGTAGGAACCCCACCTCCAGGCCCCAGGGACCTTGGTGGCCTGCTGCGGGAGGACTTGTGTTGAGAGCAGCCTGGTGGATGCCACATTGCCTGGTCCCCTTTTCTGGGGGCTCAGAGCAGAGGAGATGGCACACTTTCAGGGGTGGTGGGGGCAGAGGTAGGGGAATGGAAGAGAAGGGCTCAGGCTACCCGCAGCAATCAACAAAACAATTGCTGATTGCTGGGAGGTGGAATGGGTGAGCCTGCAGGATGGCTGCATCTCTTCTGTGCTGAGCCCCGAGGGAAAGGGAGGAGAGAGCCTGGCATCCTTGAGGTTAAGGTACCGGTGTGACGCAAGGAGCCTGTTGGAGGGATTTTTGCAAGTGAATATCTTCAAAAATAACATCAGGCAGGTCCTAGGACAAACTTGAACTGTTGTACGTTGCCGAGAGGTATGTTCTAGAGATGGTTGTAGGGGGAGTTATGGTAGACCACAGATTCTGATTATTCCTGTAGGCGTGATATAGGACTAGCTGCTGTCCTAATCTACTTTGACAGCTGTGGTATGCCTGTCTCCATTTCCATCAACCCCTCCTCTTTGAACTTGTATTTTCACATAGATTGTGCTTTCGTGATTCTCATGCCAAAGCTTTTCTGCAGAGACATGGTGTTACAAGATTCCCAGTTTATCCAGGAAATGTTGGAGTTCTTCACAATGTTGCTCTTGAAGCATCCAATCTTTACCCCCTGTACGGATTACGTGAACCTCTAGTCCCTGTAAAAGTAGGAAGAGTTGATGATGTGTGATGTTAGATGGATGCCAATGCCTTTACAAAAGCTCAGATTTGAACCAGTCTTTTTAGTTCTTTCTGAGATGCAGGTGAAACTGTTCATTGTCTACATTGGAACACATGAGCTACCTGGTACTTTGTATTCTCTTTGCAGGGTTTTCTGAAAATACCCATCTGGTGGTTCACGTCTTCAAGTCATATGAAACATGGAGGGAATGCACAAGACCAAGTGAATGGGATGACCTGCAAGATGGGTGCTTTGCAGGTGTCTCCTGCAGGAGGTGAACCTGATCAGTTTTTGAAAGGAATCATATGGCCTGATTGTCTGTGCTTGCACTGGGGGCTTTGAGTCAAAACCAGAATTTTAATCCAGAGCCTTAGAATCCTTCTGAAACCTATGAGTGACTTTACAAGTTTCAGCAAGTTTATGGTGAAAGGAGCCACTTAGGAGACAGACGAATTTTTTTACAAGGCCACAAATGCTGGATGGTACTGTTCCGACATTCCTTAGCTGTATTTAGTCAAGGGTAAGACCTCCAGTGAATTTTGAAGCAAGGGCTCTTTACTTGACAGTGCATAAAATGGCTTCTCCATACCTAAAGGCAGTGGCAGTATTGTAAAGCATCTGCTCAGTGAGCGTACAGGTGATTGGCTTCAAATGCCAGACTCCTAATATCACATTTAATTCACTTCAGGCTATGTTGCTTTTTGAGAAGCTGTGAAAGGAGAGATGAGTAAATCTTGCATAGTCTAAAAGACATTATGTACAGTATTTTTAACCTGCGTTTGTTCTTCTAAAGGTTGGATCAAAATCAAAAACCAGTTAGGGCAGGAAAATCAAATGAGGGTCAAGAAGGAAGAAGAAAGTGAAGTGGGGACAACTGTGAATTGGAAAATGGGAAACAAAACGATTTTCCTTGCTGTAGGACAAATAATATTCTTCCTTTGCTACTGAGTTGTGTTGCAGACCAGGGTTCCTCTCCTTCTAGGTTTATTTGCATTTTTTCTTCTTTTCTCTTAAACTTTTTCTGAGTTTTACTTTCTCCCCTGATGATTTTAGTAGCATAGGTAAAAGCAGATTTAACTTTCCTTGCAAGACACTCCATATCTCAGAGTCACAACCAATAATTAATACCAGTTATTCACATTGGTAAATAGTCTTAGTTTTAAAGATTGCAGTATAGGATCAGTTTGAACTCTTCCAGTTTGGCAACTGATAGAATGTATTTTATCAACTGGATGTTACGGTTTTTTAACTGCCCTCCAAAATAAATTGATGTCAGCTCCCTTCTCTTAAGTGAAATCTCACCGTGAAGTGACTGTTATCTCTTAGGATGATAAGGTCATGTTGACTCTTCTGTTGTTTCTTTCTTTCTCCCCACTCTCCCCCATCTAAAGATTCACCAGAATACATCCACACAGACATGGATCTTTGTTATGCTGGCAGTATAGAAATAGCAGGAGAAGCTTCTTTGGAAGATCTGAAGATGCAGGTTAGATGTTCTCCTGTATTGGAAATATACAGCAGCACTGTGATTAATTGAGCTCTATTAACACCTATTTTTTATTTCCTTTTCCCTTGTCTCCAGTATGTTCTGATATGGCATTTGCTTATATGCCATGTTCAGTGGTAAGTACCAAGAGGCAGTTGGAGCATGTAGCTCAGAGACTTCCTTAGTATGTCCCCTGCAGTTGCCATTCTACCTGTCATGTGTCCTGACCTGCAAAAGCCTTGTTGCACTTCATCTGGAACTTTGGCTTGCAGCCCTATCTTTATTTCACGATGTAAAAATTCTTCATAAGAAGCGCACACATGCAAGCACTTCCTGAAAAGCCACTTTCCATTTCCACATTGTTCCTGTATTAGTTTTCTGCATTGTTGGTTTTTTTTTTTTGTTTTTTTTTTTTTTTTTTTTTTTTTTTTTTTTTTTTTGTATGTTGAATCCAATGAATAAAGAATTGCTTTTGATGCACAGAAGGTCATGTTTGTCATTCAGGAAGGTACAGCTTAGTTTCTTTGTCCAGAAACTAAGTTGCCTTTTAATGCTTTTTTTAACCATAAAAGTATGATTTTAATACACTAAAAAAACTAAAACCAAACCCCAAAAGCCAAAAGCCCAACCAGAAAAAAACCCAAAACCAACCCCCAAAACCAGAAAGAGACATAAACCAATCCTATCACTAGGTTCTTTATTATTTAGCCAGTTGGTTGTTCTATTTAAACTGCTTGGGGAAGGATATCTCATCTGATTCTGATCCATACCAACATTTACTTTTTTGGGTACGACTTTAGTTTCAGTCTCTGGCAAACTACTGCTATGAAAAACTGACCGTTTGCATCTTGTGAACAAGGAGAATTGTCTTAGCATGGAAGGGGTATTGTGCCCTTGATAAGGGATGAAAGGAGCTTGCTCAGCACTTGGCTAGAGATGGGGGTAATAATTCTGTCAGCCTCATTCCCTCCCAGTTATGCAATTTTTGGTTAAAAAAAGAAATTCAGTACTTTTGAAATGTAAATTAAGTCAAGAAATGTTGGGAGGGAGTGAAGTTCAAGTGGCTTTGAGGTTGAAAAGCAAATATGTTGATCATAGCCACTACCTGTAAGTCACAAGCAGCAGCTGGTGTGGAATAAATCCAAATACCTTGCCCTATTTGTGATTGCTTCTGTATTGCAATGAGAATTAATCAAGGGATTTTCTTCTTTTCCAAGGAGTCTGGCTGCTAAAATTATTGAAGCAATGTTTCTTTTTTCAGGCTATGACCTTACCGTGCTGCCAGGAGCAGATTGTCCCACTGCCCTCATTTCTCAGAGCATGGACAGTGGACAGTAAGCGTCCGGGCAAGCTTTTACGAAACAACAAGCAGCAACTCAAGTAGGTTTCTTACTGAACGTGCAAGCAGCATTGCAACAGACTGCCTGTTGACTGGGTTGTGGGATGGATTGGTGGAGAAATAAATCATCTTAGTCAAACATCAACAGAAAGCTCATTTCCATTTCTGGTTACTTCAAATTTTTGCCGAGCATGTTTTTTCACTCCAGAGCTGTGGAAGGGGGTGTGTGTGAGCATAAGTAGATCATACCATGCTTATTCTGCAAAGCCTTATTTCAGGTGTTTTTATATGCAATTTTTTTACTTTTCTGAGTTTTTCATTTTTGTTCCAATAGCCTCTTGCTTTGGTTTTCCAGATAAGCACAGGTCTACTTGACCTGAACTGTAATTTTGCTCCTCAGGAACTTGGAATATATGCCTGGAAATGTGTATTATCTTTGTTTTGTTTTCAGTGACTATAAGCTGGGTGCCAGAGTAGAAATTTGCATTGAACCTTTGCAAAAAGAAGAGCATTTGGGGTAAGATCTCAAGATACTTACTTCTTACAGCAATGCATTTGAGAAGAGACTTAAATGAGCAGCTTTTAACTTAAAATACCATATGTCAGGATTACAGATGTCAGTATGTGAGAATGCTTTGGAGCTTATTTTTTGTTTTCCACAAACAAAAATAAGGGAGGGCAGGAGGGAGCGAAAACTAGGAATTCTGGATTCTGAAAGGATGACTCACAAGAACGGTCTATTTCCTCTTTCTGATAACAGCCCCCATGAACTCCTGCTTCGAGTCCAGATGGGCATACCAGGGGAGAGGGACTACTATGACTCCACGGATTTGGTGTGGGATATCTCCAAAGAATGCACAACCTGGGCACTGAGGCAACGAGTGGCCTCTCACTATTGTCTCCCTGTAGATAAAATTGAAATAGCCAAATACTTCCCTGAAAAATTTGAGTGGCTGCCAATATCTAGCTGGGTAAGATCTGGTATGACAAAATCCAACAGTTCTTTGAGAGAAGCATGTGTCGGTTTGCGCTGCAGTTCTTGAGCATACGTATTTAAGCAGATTTCCGAAATCTGCTATGTACGAATCTTCTCCTTTGATTTTATTCAGACACAGCAAATTTCGAAGAGGAAACGAAAGAAAAAACAGGAGAGTTTACAGTCAGCGCCTTATCACCTGAAAGATGGAGATATTATTGGGGTGAAGGTAAATTAACTTGGCTTTAATTGTTGCACAAGGATTAGGTTCGGGCACTGTCCCCGTTGCAGTATCTTAATTTCTTCTTGGTTCTCCTGCATCCTGCTACATCTCTATGAAAGTACTGGACAGTACGTTGTGTGGATAGGAAATTTGTTGCTACTGGTGCTTTTCCTCAGGTTGATTAAAGAACAGGAGAAAAGGAAGAAAGTTTCATGCTTTTACCCTTCTATCTTGGTACTGGCACTAGAGGGCAATACCTTAGAGGCTTTTGTGCAGCTCTCAGCCAGTGCAAGCAGTCAGTTCCTGCTCCACACTTGAACACTGTCCAGAAGAAACTGGATTTTTTTCTTGCCCTCATTTTATTGACTGTTTTTTCCAACTTGGAGTAAAATCCAAGAGCATTGTCCTTTACAAATCATATTGTAAATTCAAACCTATTTCCTTTTCCAAAGAATTATTACAGATCTATTTCATTATTTAAAAAAGAATTAGAGAGCAGCATATTGAGCTCTGAATTAGCAATAAGGCTTATTTAGGAGACCTCTGAAAGAACATACTCGCTGTATGGTTTTAAAGCAGTACATGAAAAGTCTGGTGTCCTATCCTGATGCTTAAGACTGTGGAGAGAAATCTCTGAATAAGGCAGATTCATTGTTAAGTACAAAAACTAATCAGAGGAGTCTAAAAAATCTTTTTGCCTTTTGGAATCTTTGCTACTTAGTTAACTTGAAGTTACTTGCTGTAAAACTAGTTAGGGGAAATGCTCTGAAGATTAATTATGTAAACTGAGCAACATGTGGGAAATAGTTTGAGTTTATAATTTTTGTCTACCAAATCCTTTCTCACAACAGAATCTGCTCCTTGATGACACTAAGGACTTCAGCACAGTTAGAGATGACGTTGGAAAAGAGAGACAAAGGCAGCTTGCATTTGAAAAAAAGAAAAGGTAGGAGTATTTGTATTTATTTTTCTTTAAAATACGCAAACTGTTCTTTGCTGCTTCTGGGATAATTTTTTAGGACAGTGCAAGCTGCATGCTCTTAGAGCACACAATTCCAGTAGTCCTGAAGGAAGTGCTCAGGTAATTCAAACTCCTGGCTTTAAGTGCCATGTTCTTACACTGAGCCTCAGATTTTTTTTTTTTTTTTTTTCCTCTTGCGACACACTGCAGCATCTGTTACAGCTTCTGGAGATGAAAAATGATCTCCTTGGCTTCACTGGCCCTGCACGGGTTGTAAGTGTGAGCTTGCAATGTCATCCTTAGAGCTAAGTGGAAATTGGGTTCCAGTCCAGGTTCATGCTGCTTTTGGTGCTAAGGCTCAACACTAATTCTAGGCATCTTAATTTTTTTTTTTTTTTTTTGTAACAGTCGGCAAGCTGAACGCTTACAGGACCATGTTTTCTCTGAGGAGAAGCTGAATATCAAGCACCGTAAACCAGAAGTGGCTCTTTCTATCAATGTGGGCGTTTTCAGATAGCACTACGAGATGATTTGCTGACCAGCCAGACCATACTACCGATGTACTCAGTTGGAATAGAGTACCTCAACTGGACCAGCACGAGGGTCTTTCCCAAAGTGTCTTCAAGAATCACAGAGTTGAACTGGATATAGGATTCAGGATAACTCTGATTTTCTTCTAATCTCTCTTGGGCAAGTGCTTTAGCATCCCTTTATCGATGTGGTACTTATTCTCAGGCTAGGTAAATGCACTTTATCCATGAGAAAACTGATTAATATATTGTGTAACCTTTTGGTGACTGTTTTGTAATCACCCTAAATGCTTTTTTTTTTTTTTTTTTTGGTCAGATGCTGATGTCTTGCACCATCACTACAGAGTTTGCTGGGTTTTTAATGCAGTCATAATCATCTCTCTTTATAATGTTTTTTTTCCATCTCTGATCACTGAAATTACTAGTGATACCAGAATTTGCTTTTGTCTCATTATATAGAAACCTAAGTCTGTAGTAGGTCAAGTCAGCTTTCAGGAATGAAGGAAATGTGGAAATCTCTGGACAAAGCATACTAAATTGGCTCAAAAAAGAGCAAGTTCAGAACCTGTCAAGCTCTAACACCTTGATATGGAATAACAGTGTGATAACCTTATATTTTAAAGTTGCTAGGGGTTTTTTGGTTGTCCATAAACTTCACAAGCAAACAAAACAGTTGGAAAAAATCGGCAGGTCTGATGTTTGGTCTTAAGTGGGTTTTATTGTACTCAGGAAAAAGGCTTGTATTTATTTTCAGTACTGTTATTCAGAGGACTTGCCCTCATTTCTTATATTTTCAATTGTTCTAATATTCTTTGTTGCATTTGGGAAAAAGAAAGTTTCTCTTGGGGTCACGAAGCTGATATACAGCCTCAGTATCAAAGGTTCTTAAGTATATGTTTACTGAACGCTTGTGAGGTTGGATCTCAAGATTGGGAACGTGCTTAACTACTAGCTGATGAGAAACTATATTTTTCTTACCCTTGAGGCTGGGAGTCAGGGTTTACCAGAAGCTGACATTGCAGCATCTTTATAGAAACTTCTAACGCTTACAGTACTGAATTGTGTTTCACCCACTGTATGTGACTATTTGTAACTTAATTTCCCATCAGGCTCAGAATTTTCTTTGAGCACAGCTAGTACTGACAAATTAACCCAAGCTCCTAATGTCGTTAGGTGTTTATAATCAAATTCTAAATGTGTTTTGAACGGTAACGTAAAAATGGAACGGTGGATGATGACACACAAGCATTTCTGTGCAGCAGTCACGTGCTGGTGGCATCTATCGTGTTTGCCTTTTACGGCTGGGAACCTGTGCAAATGGGTTGCCGTACTGCGTGAAGTCTGCCATCAGACATGCTGCAGGGCCTTGTTGAACTGCGCAAATGTCCAGAAACCTGTTCCGAAATGAGGAAAGCAATTGTTCAAAAATAGCTTTTGAACGTAGCCTGAAGTATCCTTAGCTAAAACTGTGATAATGAGAGGACAAAATTGTAGTCACTTTTGGGGGCTACTGTAGACATTTAGCCTGTTTTGTGTACATGTAGAAGATATTGTAGAAGAAGATGTCAGTGCAGCAGACTATAAAATTTTGGCTAATGTGAGAAGATCTCTCATTTACCTTTTTATAGGTATTTCGGACAGCTTCAATACAAAAACTGACACCCTTGGCTCTCAGCAAAACCAAAAAAAGGCAGAAGCACCTTGAAGCCGATGATTAGTATTGATTTCTTTGCATATCTTTAAAATTCAGCAGGTGCTTCTGTGCTTTCTTAGGCTGACTCATTCAAGAAGAGGGGATATTTTGATTTCCTCACTGTTTCGATTGTGGGTAGGCTTCACTTGAATCTTGAAATCCTAGTTTTATGGATAGATTTTCTGACTGAGGTGAGGGCAGCCAACTGCTTTCCCCACATTATTTTGTGTCACCTTTTTCCATATCAACAAAGTGTTCCTGTGAGCCAGGAATGACCACATAC
>NW_009259029.1:1139768-1142193 GCF_000687185.1 Egretta garzetta | reverse complement strand
GTTTTGCAAATTGTTCCCTTGTGTTGCACTTACTTTGCTGTCACTCTAATTCCCCTGGTTACTTGCTGGACGGCTGTACTGAGCTCAAGCTTCCCACCTACCTTTAGTAACTCTAGTCTCTTCTTGAAAACACAAAGTTTGGAGAAATTTAAACATGGATTACAAGTACTGACGTGGGGATTTTAGTACGTGCCTTTGCTAAAGTGTAATGTAGCAGCGCCTCCACGGAACCAGTCTTGGATTATTTCTAATGTTGGCTCAAAATGCATATTTTTTCCTTAAAACTATTGTGCATTTTTCCACAGTGAGAGAGTTCTTTAACAGTGGGGGTGGGGAAAGGGAACACCTTTTTAAAATGGGGTCTTTGTGATTCCACAGTTCATGATGGTTCTATTCCAAAGCCTGGAAACGCTTTCATCTTTATTTTTCAAGTGTTCTTCACAAAATAAAAAGTCATTTCTATATGTCTATTTGACTTGTCCATGCATGTCTCACTGATACATTTATAGGGAAGGGCATGAATTGGTTTCTAATGTTGGATGGGGCACAACCTTCATTAAGCTTTAATTTCCCATCCTGTTCCTAAGACAGCATTCTGATCTCTGTGCAAGAAGTTTCCCCAACTCGACTGGGCTTGCACTGTGTGAAGACCTGGGTTCAATTGGAGGACTGGGATTTTGGTGCAAGTTAGAGATTTTTACGCTTGTGTTTTTCCTCTTTTTCAAAAAGCCTGGTCTAGTATCAACTGCCCGTTATTTCAACTCCGTGTTTGTGCACAAATGTATTAATCTGGTCTGTTTTTAAAGGGAACTAGCATAAACAATCTAGAGGACTGTGGCTCTGCATAGAGTAAGAAACACAGATTGCTAAGGAATGGTTATCTTTTGTATCCACTCCTGGTGCCGTCTTGTAAAAGAGCAAGTGTTCAGCTCAGGGAGTCTTCTTATGAGAAAATTGTGTGTTTTCTTTTTCTTTTCCTCATAACTTGTTCCAGTTTGCTGAAGTGATTACGGAGCAGGAGGAAGTGGCCTGTTTAAAAAGCTAAGTCCTTCTTGCTGAATTTAATTCTCCCTCAGCAGCTACTGAACAGAGCCGTCGTGTTCTGAAGGGTGTTGCAGGTACAAACCCCAAGAAGGAAGAGCGACGGCGCAGGGGGATGTGAGCGGGGCAGGTGAGCGATGGCGCAGAGGCTGCCGTACCCATCTCCTCTGGCTGCCATCGCTGGCCAGAGCCAGGTTTTGACTGTCAGCTCCTGGCAACTTCTGTGAATTATAGCTGTGTTCTTAATTTCCAGAGAAGTTTAACCCTCCTCCAACCACCAGCCCTTTTGCTCATAAGGAGATTGATTTTCATATCATAGACTCAGTGTGCATGGCTGGTGGCCAAATGAACTTGGTTAATGGCCAGGTTGTGATAAGAGGGACTTGCTCAGTTCTACAGAGTATCAATTTTTTTCTTAAAAAACTGTGGAGAACAAGGAAAGGGAATTTGGAAAGGAAATGGGCTGATCCTTTATTTTTGTTGTTTGAATTCTACAGCAAAAGTTCTAACAAACAGTAATAAAACAATTTTCTGAAATTCACATCAGTGAGCATGGCAATTCACAAAGCAATAAAAATACAAACCCCATCTTAATATAGACTACAGTTGCATGCTTTTGTTTCTTTTTCCATCAAAAGGCTTTCAAACTAAAAGACTCAAGGCTTAAAGGAAAAAAAAAAGAGAAAGAGCAGGTTTCTCAAATGCATTGAGGACAACTTCTTAAGCCAGGTAATAGGCACCCCTACCCGAGGGGATGCGATACTGGACCTGGTGGTCACCAATGCAAGCGAGCTCGTCAAAGATGTCAAGATCGGAGGCAGCCTGGGCTGCAGTGATCATGCGCTGGTAGAGCTCACGCTCCTGAGGGAAATGGGAAGAACGAAGAGTATAGTCAGGACTCTGAATTTTAGAAAAGCAAAATTCCAGCTCCTCAATGAGATAGTCAGAAGGACTCCCTGGGAAACGGTCCTCAGGGACAGGGGAATAGAACAGAGCTGGCAGATCCTTAAGGAAGTGATCCACAGAGCGCAAGAGCTCTCGATCCCTAGGTGTAAGAAATCAGGGATCTTTAAGGATGTGATCCACAGAGCGCAAGAGCTCTTGATCCCTAGGTGTAAGAAATCGGGCAAAGAAGGGAAGAGACCAGCATGGTTGAGACGAGAGATGCTGGTCAAACTAAGGAGGAAGAGGGAACTGCACAGGCAGTGGAAGCAGGGACAGGCATCCTGGGAAGAGCATAGGGACGTGGTCCGGTTGTGTAGGAATGGGGTCAGGAAGGCCAAGGCGCGGCTGGAACTAAACTTGGCTAGGGATACAAAGAACAATAAGAAGGGTTTCTACAGGTATATCAGCTGGAAAAGGATGGTTAAAGAAAGCATACCCC
>NW_009259029.1:1126105-1139232 GCF_000687185.1 Egretta garzetta | reverse complement strand
CAATACCTAAAGGGGGCCTATAGGAAAGAGGGGGAAAATCTTTTTAGTAGGGACAGCTGTGACAAGACAAGGGGTACTGGTTTTAAACTAAACCAGGGTAGGTTTAGACTAGATATAAGGAAGAAATTCTTTATAATGAGGGTGGTGAAACACTGGAACAGGTTGCCCAGAGAGGTAGTGGAGACCCTATCCCTGGAAACATTCAAGGCCAGGTTGGATGGGGCTCTGAGCAACCTGATCTAGTTAGCGGTGTCCCTGCTCCTGCAGGGGGTTTGGGCTAGATGACCTCTAGGGGTCCCTTCCAACCCAAAACATTGTATGATTCTGTGAGTCTATGATTCTGTGATGATTCTATGATTCTATGATTCTGAGAAATGGTGCTTTGGAAAACTGACTGCAAAAAGTACAAGGTAGCTAGGCACATACATGACAACCTTAGAAAATGTATTTATAATCTAAGTATCCTCTTCAGAGTGATGCTAATTGGGGTAAAGATGAGTTTGTAAATGCTATGAAAGAAAATTCTTCTCTTATTAATGATAATCATAAAGTCATTAAGATAAACTGCTACTGAAAAATCAGTGGGCGGTGCTTCGTTCTGGGTATCTATCACACCGTGGGGTGCACTGAGTTCTCGGGATCCTGGCTTCTTGGCAAGATGTCTGTGAGGGAGGACGCAAGGATGGCAGGCCTGTGCTGTGCTGCGTCCTGGCACTCCTGGGGCTGCTGTCTCTGTGTGCATGTGCAGGTCGGCGCTGTCCCTTGCTCAGAGCTCTGCGTGCAGAAGCTGCTTCGCTTGTCTCATGTTTTCAATCACTGTGGAGAAACCACGGAAGATGCTAAAGATGACAGGGAAGATGCCTGTATTTACACAGCTTAAGATCAGAAATCAAAGCCGCCCTGGATAGCTAGACTTCTAAAAGGTCTTTAGAATTTTTTTTTTTTTTTACTGAGTAGTTTTAACTAATTATTTTGTCTCAGCAACAGGTTGTCACTGTAACTAGCGATTGGCTTCCAGAAAATATTAAGACACTTGTTTGGGGGAAGATTTTTTTTTTGTTGTTTTTCTTCTTCTCTTGGACTATTTTGTTAACTCCTGTTGGTGGCAGAAGTATCTATAATGCTGTGTTTTGAGGGAGACGGAGCACTGGAACAGGCTGCCCAGGGGGGTTGGGGAGTCTCCTTCTCTGGAGATATTCAAAGCCCACCTGGATGAAGTCCTGTGTAACATGCTCTAGGAGAGCCTGCTTTAGCAGGGGGGTTGGACTGGAGGATCTCCTGAGGTCCCTTCCAACCCTTGCGATTCTGTGATTCTGTGTGTTTTAATCAGTGCTCCGGAGACAGAGTGCCATTAGAATACACGAGTACACCTGATGGAGTTTACGGGTGGCACAAACGCACTTCTCTGCATTCTGCAGGCATCCCGTGAGGTTCAAAGCTTTGTCCGAGTGTCAGACAAAAGCCTGTGCTGCTGAAGTGGAACAACTAGAAAAGAGGACTGTGAACCCAAGTCACAGGATTGTTGTTAGCCTGCTTGTATGTGGGAAGGAGTTTTTCTGTTCCCCACAGCTTTTGAACCTGTCTTATCCTACTGGTTATGATCTGAGGATCGAGACCTCAGAAAAATACAATTCTCCAAGTGTTATTAAAGTGGGCAGCCAGGAGAGGGGAGTGCAGAGACACCAACCCTTAGGAATTCATTTCAGTCCTCCTGGAATTTGTATTTTTAAGTTTTGATTACCCCTAGGGCAAGAAGTATGGAAACAGCTTCTGTGGTTCGGATTATGAAGCAGAGCAACAGTGCACTGAAATCTGCAAATGCCTTGAACCTAAGTGGTGGGGTTTGGGGCCAAATTTACACGACATTTGGAAACTCCACCAGCAGGGTTCAGACACTGGGGACAGCTCTCCCCATACTTTGCTGCCCAGTTCTTCAGAAATATTCAGCAATTTTTTTTTTCCCAGGATGCACTTGTACTGAATTTACATCGTTCATGTTTATAAAGGGGTTCGAGCAGATTTTACTGCAGCAATAGATCCAGCATTTTTCAAGATTCTCTTACGCTCTCTTCCTTTAACCACGTTTGCCTTGTATAAACCTGAGATGGCTAAAAAGGCATCAGAAAAGTGCCCATTTCACTCACAGGTATAAATATCTTCTGGTTCGTAAGTGTACATCCTGTTCCCGTATTTGCCAGTTAGATCAGCTCGAACTGTCATTGAAGGATCTTGAGGGGGAAAAAGTAAAAGACATTAGCAACTCCAGCTGTGGGAAGTGGGGCAGTGGTGAACAATTCTGTGAGGATTAGAGCCTTTTAAAATGGCACTGATTGGCCTTTGCATGGCCGGAAAGGTACATCTTGAAGCACCAGCCTCTCAGCAGCCGGAAGTTAATGATGGAAGTGTACTTCTGAAACCCATCACGAGTGGATCCTCTACCCACAAGCCTCGTCTGGTGGCTCAAGAGTATTGTCCATTGTCCCCTTTGTACCCAGCAATTTGACGGTAAGTTTGCCTTTTGTCTAGTTGTTTGTCATGGTCAGTGATGGGCCTTTACTCTGTTTTTGGAGAGAGTGTTTGTCATTCATCTGAGGACAGGCTTGGAGTAAGAGGTTGCATTCAGATGTTGTGGCACCGTGTCACGTAGGCAGGACCAAACTCTCAGAGGATATATGTTAGCTGTTCATAGCAGTGACATGCTATTTATATCCACTAGTGGAATAAGACTGTCGCAGTCCTGTTCTTAAAAACATGGTAGTGGTTTTGGATGCCCAATTTAGGGCTCCAGTTACTAAACAATTTGGGGTTTTCTGCTGAAGCTGTTCCTTTTGAAAGTCTGGGTTATTCCTATAGCTTCAGCAGTTGAAAGAATAAGAGCTGTTATTTGGAGCAACTTGAATTTAGTGGGGACCATATAGAAAAAACTCTGGCCTGATTATTCCCCTGACCCCAGAGACTCACCCACAAAGAGGATCCGAGGGACGTAATGGCCATCAGGTGCCATGTTGTCATCACTGCTGGAATGCTGTCAGAGTTAGATAGCCTCTTAGTAACAGGTAACCGTCAAAGCACTAGAAATGGGCTGAATCAGCTGAGCTTGCCTCATCTACCAACAACTAACAATTCTGGTGTGATCAAATACGGAGTTTCCATCTTCTGTCCAAGTTGTCCTAGGCTAGATGTTTGGGGATGAGGGCAGAAACCCCAGGCAGGTGACTCAAAGCCTCATGACTGGGTGTTTTTTCCTTTTTTTTTTTCTTGTATCAGAATGTGACCTGTTGTTGGAGAATACAAAATGGTATTCCTGTGCCAGTAAGTATATGTGTATGGAAGTGTCTCCTTCCCCCCTCTCTAAGGAGGAACTGTGCTGGTGTTTTGTTAACCCTGTTGTACATCCCCAGAGAAGTAGGAGAAAAAAAGATAATTTCAAGTACTGCTTCAAAGCTGTGCAAAGTGAATCTATTTCTGCTTTTAGTATGGCTTATTCGACTCCCCTGTAAACATTTTGATTAATATTTTCAAATTCAGACTTACCACCAGATTGAGCATAATAAAGTCCTCCCGAGCCATCTGCTGGATCTCTGGGCTAGAAGCAAATGCTTTTCTTAAAGCTGAAAGACAGAGAAATGCATTATTTGGGTGGGGGGAAAAAAAACACTCTAGATCATGGTTTTTCACAGCTTTGCATCCTCTTACATTGATTCTAAATACACCAGTAAATGACTGGCACTACTTTCTGATGTGCACATCACACAAAGTTTGTAGGACTTGGTTCTTGTAAACTAAAATGCAAAAGACATTTAGTCCCTGAGAAACTGAAATGCTGGTGTACATATTTCCTTCCCAATAGCTGAACAGGTCATGAATGCATACAGCTTGGCTTTATTTGGCCATCTGTGGCCCTGCACTACAGAGCATAGGAGTCATCTGCACAGTTCATGCTGTATGCATTTGGGGGATCAGATACATGAGTTTCATAAGAAATGGTGGGGACAGACTTCCCCGACAAACCTCGCTTTGTTCTTGGTAACTGAGGATGTTGTCAAGTGATAGTGAGTGCTCTGACACACGCTTGAGCAGGAGGCCTCATAAGAAAGTGTATAAAAGTCTGCAGACAAAAATACACTGCCAAAGGCATGTTGCAGCCCGTGTGAATCAGTGAATATGAGGCTATAAAGATAATTTGCCTGGTGTCTGACTCTCCGGGCTTGCCGGATACCTGTAACTTCCAACGCCGTGGTATAAAGCAATGCAATGGAGGCAGTGCAATGCCTAACCTTGTTGGCTTTACACAGTCTACTTTCAGAGCTTCTTTCTGGGGGGATGCAACTTCCCCAAGCTTTAATCACATGATCTCATGATTTCCATGCTTGCTGGGGCCCAGGACTGGAGTTGGGAGGTGGCAGGAAGGAACACTGGCAGGAGATCAGGTGTGGGGAAGAGGATAATGGAGGAAAGCTTGTTGCCTACCTGCCTGTTTTGTAGCTGGGGAAGTTTTGATCCAGGGCATGTTACTGCCCAGAAAAACTTTACAACTACTGTATTCCTCAACTCTTTTCAAGGGTCCCCGGCAGATTTACTGTCTCTCCACCTTTCCCCGCATGTGCTGGAAAGGCTTCACACTAAGTGCTCAAATGCTTTGTAAGGAATGAGCACTGACAGATTTGGGTCCCCCAGGTCATTTGGAAGGGTTTGCTTTAAAGCTCACCTTGGCTGTAAGGACACTCTTCCAAGTGGTGAATAACCATCAGCGGCTTCTTGCTGAAACAACAATGCAGGAAAGGAGTGGGGAGGCAGTTCAGACCTTTTACAGACTGCACTTGCAAAGAGTTAAGCCACAGAGTTGCTCCAGGGATATGTTTACATTGAGAGGAGCAATAACATCTGGGCTAGAAGGGAGGTGTGGACACAAGTACAGAGGGGCTTGTCACTGAGAAGGCACTGCAAGGGCATTTGCACATCTCCCAGTAGGTGACCTCTCACCAAAATCTTGTTCAGTCTCTATACCATGCAGCAAAATACAACTTGTATCTTGTTTGCAAGATACAAGGCACAGTCTGAGCATCCTCTTAGAGCATAGCTTTGTTCTGTGTGGTTAAACATATGAACTGGCATAGCAGGAATTGAGGATTACCTGTGTTTTGATTGTGCTAAACCTTCTTCATATGTCTGCACCCATTCGATGTCATCTCCCCAGCCTGTTGAGAGCACCCATAGTTAATTTTCCCATCAGTATGGATGAGGAAGTTCTGCTGAGTGGGGAGCTGGAGCCACCCCTGTAATCAGGTGGCACAAACTAGGTACCTTCCCTCAGGGTATCCAGACCCCCAAGGTGTTTGTGGGTACTGGGAGACCCCCCCCAAGCAGAAAGGTGCAAAGAAACAGCTGATAGGTAAGGGAGGTGAAACCCCAGCCTTGCTAGGGCTCAGGTGGTCGATTAGGGATTACAAACAGATGTTTCCAGCCACTTGAAAGCCGGGGTCCAGAGTGCCTCCTGAAACTTGTCCAGCTTCCCAAAGAGCTGAACCAGGCTTCCTGCAATAAGGGATTGCTTGACAGGCTGGGGCCTAAGGGAGGGCAGGGATGCAAGAGTGGTTTTGGTGTGAGGTGCCTGGATCTTACTTGATGGAGCAAAGCTTGGACCTGAGTCTGGAGCCCCTTCCAATGGCTACAGCACCCCACATGCCCTGCACCAGCCAAAGGAGATCCCAGGGAGGAAGAGTATGTTGCCTGTGCCTGACCTACAATGCTGGCAGGAAAGCGGAGAGCAGAGGGGTTGAGCTGGCTGCAGCTTGGCTGTGTGACTATGGTCTCCTGCGTACAGAGCATGTAGGGGCTGCTGGTGGGGCTGCCCATTGAGCTCAGTCTCTGCAAAGTTGATCCAACAGCTCATCAGCAAGCAGCCAGTGTAACAGCCTGGCTCTTGGCTCTATCCCCAGCCGAGGTTTGGAGCAAAGCACATGTTCCTGCTCTCAATCACAGAGTGTGAGGACTTCTCCCCTGCTGAATGCACCAGCGCTCTTGGCCACAGTGGAAGTGGCACCTGTGAAAGGTAGGTTTGGGCTTCTGCTTCTAAATGGGATTCCCAGCCGCTGCTCTTGGACATTTCCCTGCCTGGATATATGTGTGGAGGTGCACGCTAGCCACTAAGAGCTATACAGGTGTTTCAGGACTGTCTTAAGCATCCCAGTCACTCACCTCGAGAGAGAGTCTGTGGGGTCCGGATCTGTGCCGGGCTTTCTTTCTCTTCATCAGGGAGCTTCTGAATTTTCTTCTGTGCAGACACCATTACACCATTCCAGAGAAGCAGGGAACACAGTAACAGAAAGATGTGCATGCTTCTGTCTGGCAACAACTGAGAAAGAAAGGATCTGCTCATCCAGGCAGAACTTTACAAATACCCAAAACCTTCAAGCAAAGAAAACAGAGGCCCAAAAACATTAATCTCCCTGTTAAAAATGGGCTGACTTCAAGATTGACACTTGAGCAGAAGCTTGGGGAGCCTCTGGAGTGATTCTGAGAGTTTGTCTCGCTGGTTGAACTCATCACAAAAAAACAGCTGCATCTATCTGCACTTAGCTCGGCAGCTTGCCTTGCAGCTGAATTCCCACATTTGTTTGCATGTTTTCTAGCACTCACTGAGATGCAGAGATAAGCTGCTCAATCCACTATAAAGTGGTCTGTATTTTCAGCCAAGCATGGATCAGCCAGAGCTCCATTTACGTTTGATGGGAGATAAGGTGTCAGGGAAGCAAAGCAGATCAGGTCATCTCTAACTGAAGGCCTGAATGCACTTGGAGCCTGGTAGGTGACTTGGAAAATGTAGGCTGAAAGAGCCATGGGACAACAGGTGCCCTCTGTCCCATCAGCAGCCCCTTTCATCATGTGAGATCTCTAGGCATGGAAGTTATTTTGGCCAAGCAGTCCTCCTCACTTGGGTGCAGTTCAGTGGTTCAGCCTGGCCACAAAGAGCAGGTACCCTGGCAGAAAAGAAATGCCCAGTCCTCCTCAGAGACAAGATAATCTCGTAAAGAGCCATTTACTTGGAACTGGTCTCTCACCTGGCAGCTCCTGCTGATGCCTCGACAGGGGTGTCCTTGCTACAGCGTCTCCTCTCTGGCCCAGGTAAGGCAAGGTCTCTTTATACCTCTGTATTTGCACAATAGCTGGGTATGGACATCAGCTGAACTTCCAGGATATCCTGCTCCTGCCAAGGTGCAGAACAACCCTTTTACAAAAGCTGTCGACAGTCAGCCCAGCAACATGCAAGTTTTTAATCAAGGTGTATTGACTTATGAAAGAGTTCACGCAGACTTTATGCTAGACACACCTAGCTCCTTGGGGGTGGACTGTGGGTCTCCAGGTACAATGAAGTATCCCAGAGTTGAACTGAGAGGTACAGAGGAGATGCATACACCTCTCCTGACACCGTTCACTCCAAGAGTGGTGCAAAATGCACATTCCTGTAAGGGAAAAAAATTAAAGAAAATAAGAAATGATGATGTAAACAGTGTGGTAGGAACTGAACCATGACACAGTAATAGGGGACAGCAGCATAATGAGAGGGCTGTGCAAGGATAAGAGGCATAACTCTGTGGGATAAACCAGGCTTGTTTAGAAGATGATTTTCTCCCATGATCAATTTAAGGAAGTGAAAAACCAACTTTCCATGGAGGGTTGATAGCACTTTGGAAAGCTGCTGCTGTGTCAAGTGAAAAAGACCACCATTTTCATTGTGGAACCAACCACTGGCCTGTTCAGCAGTCCTAGCTCACCCTCTGTACCCAGTCAGATCGTGGTCTTCATTTCCATCTGCTCTGTAGTGCTGAGTAAGAGAAGAGCTCCTTGTGAGTACCCCCTTCTGGTGTTCCACATGGGAACTTTAGTGTACTGCAAGGATATAAATTGTATGGAGAGGCTGAGTTGTGCAGAGAGGAAGGTCGACAGTCATTTCAGTAAAATTCAAAAGCTCTGCTTAGTTGCAAAACTAGACAATAAAAATGCAAGTATTTTGCTGCACTCTGAATGACAAGCTTTTCTGATCACAAGAGAAATAAAAGCCAGCATGGACAGCATTAGCAGAGGAAAGGCGAAAGGAAACTAGCACACAGAGAAAATTGAAAGAAAGAAAAGGAGGATGGATCCAGAGAACAAAGTGACACTTGGTAGAGACCCAGCTCTCTTGAAAGTTACTGCTTTCAATTTCAGCTACGGCACAGCAGATCGAATCAATCCACACTGTAACTGTGGGCATGATATGTTATATGGCTTCAATAGATGCAGAGAGAACTGTTTCTCTTGATAAAAGAAATCTGACTGTGCACCGTACACCATTAATTACAAAAATTCTTTTTATATGATTTAACAGAATAAATCAAACAAGCCTTTCCATTAACACACCTTGGAGTAAACACATTGCAGATTCCAGGCTGCTTATTGTGGTTTGGATCTTATCCAATACACCAAACACTACTGGCCAAATCAAATTCATGCCAGGGTCCTGATTACATACCTTAAGCAGGTAAAGATAAGAAGAGAACCAGAATATTTTTAAAAGTTTTGTACAGAATCTGTACTGAAATGATCGAAACCAGCAGGAAATACCTATCTAGGAAACTACACAGCTCTGTTTCTCTAGTCATTATCTCTGCACAAAATGTACGTAAGGTGTGTTTTATCAGTTGATTGCTTTCATAGCTGTAAAACAACTCGCAAAGGTAATTCACCTTATTTCTCTATTGCTTTCCACAATGTAGCACTTGTGAGACACAGCATCTTTTTGTCACCTTGAGGATGGAAAGGCCACAGCAAGCCTGTTTTCCCCTGATCTGGGCAGGATCAGCCAGTGAGCTGCGTCTGTAGCTCTGGGACATGTCTCATGAGCTGGGTTATTGCTGGATGGCAGAGGCAGGGCAATGGACCCTCTGCAGAGCTGGAAGTCTTACAAATATGTCTCATGGCAAGCAGCCAGGAAATGAAACAAATGCCAAGCCCCAGAAGAGGTATGCAAGAAGCCAGGACCTCAACTGGCAGAATAAAAGTTTGCTGAGATTGATCCTGTATTCAAAAGACTAAAAAGGTGTAGAAGGTGCCTATGACTGTGTGTTGTTACCAGGTAGGCTGGTACAAAGAAGTTCCTTCTGCCATAGACTTTATCCTGTTAGACATGGTTCAGATTTTGAAGTGAAGTGTGTTTTGAGGTGTGAAGTCACTTCCACACTTTCTCAAGAGATGTTGAGCACTTTAAAATATCTGCCCACTTTGTTACAGTACCAGATTGGAGCCAAGCAGTCACCAGCATCAGTCAGTGTGTTGCACGGGTGAGATGGAGCCTAGCTGCCTTGGAGAAGAGGGAATGTGCGCTGGACATCATTATCCAGCACACAGGGGAAAGGAGAGGAGTAGGCTCAAGCAATTGGTGGCTGAACCTGGATTTTGCAATCTGCAAGTCCAAAGTTTCATGGAATAAAATGACTTTTCTTATTGCAAGCGCTAGCTTAGCCATGCAGAACACCCTTGGTGTCAAATGCCAGCTTTGTTCTCCTTTCTAAACTGTGTAGGTTCCTTATCATTGGCTTTTCTTGCCATTAGAATTAAATAGTAAATGAAAATGAGAAATCATTAGCTCCAGAGGTATAATCACCCATTTCTTCATGGCTTACTGGTGGGAGGACAGCTAATTAATATGACAGAACACATGGAAAATCTCACTGATTTCCTTATTGCAGGTGTTGGACTTGTGCAACCACCTTTTAGGACAAGGGAACTGCACAAGTGGTCCCTGGTGGGAGCTCTGCTCACTGTGAAGTCCCATCCTTGGAGCCTGCTTTCTGAAACGTTTACAAGGTGACACCACATCCACATGTCTCTGGTATGTCCATGCCAAGTGAAAATGGTTAGTTTTCCACTGCAGTGGAGCTGTGCTATTAAAGGGAAGAGAGGGCACAATCACAACCTTTAGTTTTCCACGTCAAGGTTAAAAAATTGCCAGTGTAGCACAGCATGGATTCATTTGTCTGAGTTTTATTGTCAAATAAACTTGGGCTCTGGTGGAGCATGACTGTTCCCAACCTCAGTGGGTGTATAGATGATGCCCTGTGGTAAGGGGGAGGTCTGGCAAGCAAACTCTTGCCATTGTCAGGAGAACCTAGCTCAAGATTTTGGACTAGATACCAATTTTCTGAATAAATTAGGAAGACAGAGACCATGTTGCCAATAGTAAATATATGTAAATAAGCCTTTTTGTAAAAGAATGTTAGCTGCTCTCAGGGAGTGCAATACACACTTCTTCAAGTTTTGTAACTTTGATGACCGCACTTCTCATGTGGAGAAGCTGTGTGGCAAAGCTGCTATCAGTTCTGGAGTTGGTAGCAATAGGATAGGGGAGACATCCTTCACAGAATAAAGCATATCCAGAGTCGCAGACAGTATGGACTTCTGCAGAACTCTATGGCACCGATAGGCTATTTTAAACCTATATTTTTCAAGGCATTTTGAAGAACCTGCCGACCAAATATTTCAGGCCTATGCAACATCAAAATACAGTTACTTCAAATCACCCAGGAGTAAAGATGTACAGCATGACAGTAGTCTGTGTTTTGTCAGTTTCCTGCTGATCTTCAAAAACATACTGTCTTCACAGTGGTTTGAACTATACATTTGATATGCTTACCTGATGGGCTGGGAGTGATTTTGATAATAATTGGTTGGTAATAATCCAAAATGTGTGGGAATGCTGGACAAAATTCCAAATTCCACATTGGCTAGCAGCTCAAAAGGCAAAACTTGGCTTTTAAGGGGTGGTGGTAATTTAAAAGGCAAACAAACCCACAGCTGTTTAAAGGAGGACAGGGGATTAGAGAGTTCAAGAGCATGTTGAGAGCGGAAGGCTGTGTCCTAAGCAAATGTCATTGTTTCTATGTCTCGGGCTCTTTCTGTGGACTTGGTTTGGTTGCTGTTCTTGATGTCAGAGTAAGGGGTACTGTGTGAATGTTTATTTCTGCCTGAGGAACTGATTTTAATGTAAGCTTCCCAAATCCTATACCATGGAGATCTTTGGAGAAGTCCCACTTGGTTTAGAATTCTACACAATTACACACCATTTGGTTTCCTGTTACCTTTTTAAAAAGCCTTAAAACTGAGAGACCCAGTGAAGCACAAAAACCTGCTAATATTTATTATAGTCAGCAAGAGAAATCTTGTTCTAAGATTATGCAGTCTGTATGTACTTCCATGTTACTGATGTCCTGACACAGGTATCCTCAGGTCTGAACTAGACATGTCTTTGACTGTGACTGGCAGTGGGTGCTTTCTGTTGTCAAGCTGCATCTATAGTTTACAGCAGCATTTGAGCTTAGCTGATAGAGGTTGGAAACTGCATATATACATGTGTGCACTTAAGCTACTGAGTTCATAAGGTTATTTGAGACTGGAGACAGTATCCTGCTGTTTGTGGCATGCAAAAAGCAACAGAGGGAGGGAGCTTTACATTCCTTGAGTATTTGGCCAGCAATATATACCATGGTGCTGTCTTGCTGTTTTCCAGCCTAGTTCTGCTAAGAAGTTCTGCTGTATTAAGTCAAACTAGTGGCTGGAAAGGTCAGAGTCCCTTTCTCTGGGAGAAGGCAAACCTTGGAGGAAAAGGCAGTGCATGTTGATATCTATTCCTGTTTGTGATGGTGGTGAAATACTGAAAACAGTAAGACTCTCTGCCACCCTTTTGGTGTTGGGGTGGCTTTTGGGACATGTTGAAGATCTGTGAATCTTCTCGTGATCCATTTGGTAAGCTGCTTTGTCTCCTATTGATGCTGTGTAGTCAGCTGAATTTCCTAAAGACATCTTCAGGAGGATTGGTCTCAGCTTGCCCAACATCTGTGAACAACTTTAGTCCAAGGTCCTCAAAAAGACTGGGACTCCAGACTAAACTTAAAGCTATCTGGTTTACGGTCCTCTTTCAATTACAATGCCTGCCTTTGGGTCCACAGGGATTTGTGGAGACTTTGTGGGTTGCTAGCTTTTTTTCTTCAGTTAAATTGAGCTGTGCTTCCTCAGGGTACTACCTCTTCAGCAAAATGTGCATGTCAAAGGTCAAATTTAACAAAACCCCTGAGATTCTTTCTCAGGCATCACAGACGCTTCATGGAGAGCTCATGGCAGAAATCCAGATAACCACATGATTCCAAAATAAACAGCCCCCTTCCCCAGAGCAGCTTCTTCCCACTCTTCTTGCTTCCTCTGAGACCTCTTCTGATGCACTTGGATGTAGAAGCTGTCAACACCTTCTCTTCTTCCCAGGCTCAGCAGATCCTGTAGTCACAGCTTGTCTGGGAACCTCATCAACCTACCAGCGTGTCAGGCTGGGGGAAGACAGAAATTGCTTCCCTGCAATCACCTGCTCTCAGGAGCCCAGGTGTAATTACCATGGAAGCTGTCCGCTTCCCTGCCTCCACTGAAAAAATAGCCTCTTTCCTTGCCTGAACTAATACCAGATAAATGTACTTTGTAACATGTCTCTTTTTGTTCCTAAATCTCATTCATTATTCTAAGGTTGTTTAGCAAGGCAGGCGAGCTGGAGCTGTGAGTTGAAGCATGGCAGCACAGCCCTGTGCAGCCCTGTTGAAGTTCAGCTGTCAAAGGTTAATGGTCATGACTGGCCAAGCAGAAAAGCAGTACTTTCTTTCCCAGGTTACCAAACCTGGTCAGGGAGATTGGCAGTGATGCGGAGGTTGGGGCACAGCCAGGTTTTTGGTTGTTGATGAGGGCTGCGATGGGTTGAAGATGAAGCGTGTTTCAGGCCAGCTGCCTGGTGGGAACAGGCCTGCAGGGAGGTGAGGGTAGCGCTGGGGCTCCTGTCCTGTCCTTTAATGGCTATGGCACTCTTACTTTCTACTTTATTTCAAGAAAAATAATTTTAAAAAAGAAAAGAACAAAAGGTAAATTTGAAGTTTCTGAACACTGTTTATCTGTTGATTATTCAAATAAGGGGGTGGGGTGTGACTGTGGGACGTGAGGCTTTGGGGCTGATACCAGGTACCCTTCCCTCAGGCCCGGGGCGGGGGAGGGCAGGGCAGGGCCTAACCAGGCCGCCCGGCCGGTTGCTACGGCCGCGTTGAGCCTAGCAACCGCCT
>NW_009259029.1:1107178-1125778 GCF_000687185.1 Egretta garzetta | reverse complement strand
GGTGGCACACGCAAATCACTGCCGTAAGGGGGGACGCTCGGAGTAGCAAGTGAATCTCAGGGGTTTGAGGGTGGCTGGTGGTGGTGAAGATCAGACGAGGGGTCTAACTCCTTCCCTCAGGCTCGTGTGGATTTGATCTTTCGTGAAACCTGCTAGTAGGTTGTTTTTCCAGCTACCATTTAAAAAAAAAAAGCCCTAATATTTATAATCACTGAGCTGCTGCTTTTATGTATAGTCACATGTAAAGAAGTCAATACGAAAATAACGTAGAGCTGCATTTAAAATGCATATGCTGGTGTTTATGTTGTGAATCTCAGATTCACCAACCATCAAGGTTAAAGATGGAATTAAATAGGAAAGGAGGCCTGAGCCATAAGCAAGGATTAAGACTCGCTGTTCCAGAGCATGTTCAGAGACATAGCAGACCTCTGAACCTGCTCTAGAAATAGTTCTAAACAAGGTATCATCTCTGAAACCAAATAAGGCCAACGTATTTCCTGTTGCTACACAAGCTTTATTGAACAGAGGCCTTCAAGTGTTCTTAACTTACTCTTTCTCTTCTGTTTTGAAGGTAATTAGAGTGACAGGTTTTATGAAAGGACTTTACACGGATTTTGAATTGAAATCAGATAATGTTAAGGTGCGTATGAAACTTCCTTTATTTGTTTACCTGTAATATTAGTATTCTTTGAAATTTGCCACAAGGTACTTTTGGTACTTTTCTGCATTCAACATCAAGGACCTGTCTTTAGTTTTATGAAGAAACTGTAAAAGCTATTGCATGTACGTTATATTATGCATGGGGTGAACACCTATGGATTGCATTTGTGGATGTGACACAAACAAGCTGTTGTGTGTAAAGAACTGTTTTTGTAAAGATCTCAAAACAGTGAGGACTAATCTACAACCAGGTGTAGGTTTCCAAAATACCATTGTGTTACAGATGAAAAGAATCGTTATATAGCAAGATCGCCTTGAAGTAGTTAGGCATTGATAGTAAATCACAAACACTAGAAATTCACACACAGCTTTTTAGGCTCTTGTGGTCTTTTGTAGTGGTTTAACCCCAGCTGGCAACTCAGCACCACATAGCTGCTTACTCACTCGCCCCTGGTGGGATGGGGGAAAGAATCAAAAGAGTAAAAGTGAGAAAGCTCACGGGTTGAGATAAAGACAGTTTAATAGGTAAAGCAAAAGCCATGCATGCAAGCAAAGCAAAACAAGGAATGCATTCACTGCTTCCCATTGGCAGGCAGGGGTTCATCTCCAGGAAAGCAGGGCTCCATCATGGGTAACGGTGAATTGGGAAGACAAACGCCATCACTCTGAACATCACCCCCCTTCCTTCTTCTTCCCACAGCTTAATGTGCTGAGCATGACATCATATGGTGTGGGATATCCCTTTGGCCAGTTGGGGTCAGCTGTCCCGGCTGTGTCCCCTCCCAACTTCTTGTGTCCCCCCAGCCTCCTTGCTGGTGGGGTGAGGAGGAGAAGAGGCCTTGACTCTGTGTAAGCGCTGCTCAGCAGTCACAAAAGCATCCCTGTGTTATCAATGCTGTTTTCAGCACAAATCCAAACCATAAACCCATACTAGCTACTGTGAAGAAAATTAACTCTATTCCAGCCAAAACCAGCACACCTCTCAATGGAATGTATGTTTTTGTATTTATTGTTATATATATAACGTGTGTATATACATGCATATATGTATGTATTGTATATGTACATACAGTAAATACTCTTGCTTAATATCCCAGGACTTGCTGAGGCATTCAGCCAGTATACACATTCCACAATGGGTTTATTACAGTATACAAATGGCTAATTACTGAATGAGGTTAATGTTATTACTGAAAAATGCTTTTCGAATGTACAAGAGTGACTTTAGTCTCTGCTGCTCTTCTGTAATCTGCCCCAATGTCAGCTGATGCTGACTTCAGCTGCCCACTTGACTGGAAACTTTGATTGCTTATTCATGGCAGATAACACAGTGTTTGTATGTTGCTAGTTAGACAGCTACCTCCTTTGGTGATTGTTTAGCATAGCAACTTAAAGTATAAGATCTATCAGCCTGGCTTGTCACCCATACAGCCCGTTGCATGGATGTTTTATGCGTTTCTTGCAGCTAATTATTGATCTGATATGTATGTTTATTTCTGTGACTGTTATTGTTGTTGGTATAGCTAAAATTAAATTATTTATACAAAGGATTGTTGTTTTTATTGGTACTGTCCATGTTGAAGCTTGTCAATAGTTTCTATGATGAAGAGTAACTTAGCATATGCTGCTTCTTCTTTGGAAAGCACCAGGCATTTTATTTGTGGATCGAAAAAGCAAATTTCCTAGCAACTCCTGAGCAGGTCTGTGTACTGTGATAGATGTGAAATTACACCAATTTTGATACTTCTCTGAGAATTTCTTTCACAGTCCATGAGATAGTTTTCAAGAGTTCAGGCAGAGGAGTTTAAAATGCTGTGGTGTGGGATTAAAACATCTCTAGGTCGTGTCCCTCTTTTCAAGACACTGGTCAAGAGAAAGACTTGGCTGTCACAGGATGCTTCCTTGCTGTAATTTCTGTTGAGAGTTGTAGAAAATCAGGAAAGTAATCTTTATGCAGAGACCAAAACTACCCACAGAGAGCTAGAGTTCAAGAGCAGCAGCTGGAGTCCACGTTATGAATAGCTGCATTTACTTCTGTGCGAGGATGATCTGCTTTATGTAACTCTAGGGAATGATACTCGTCTGGTGTGATGATGGCAATAGACTTACAGACTTGCAACTGGCAGGGTGCTTTCAGAAAAAAGAAAAGGTTTGTACCCTCTGTGAAATAGTCCCAGTGCTGTATGGGCTGGGAAAAATTGGCAGGTGCTCTTTGCAAGGTGGCTGTGCTGTGGCAGGTCATGAGGTGCATAGGCCGAAATTAGGAAAGCCCAAAGCTCATGGTCAAGCCTCTGTGGCGACTAGGACTGGCTTCTGGTCTGGACATCCTCTTACATCCTATGCAGCATCATCTGCACGTACGTGCAGCAACTGTCTTAGTTTCTAATTTCAACTCACCTCTCCCACCTGGACATAGCAGTGGGGTTCTAAAGTACCCACTGTTTCTTCTGTGCTACCTTTTATGTCTCCACTGTTGGGATAACACATACTACATGGATAGTTGGTCCCCTCCTCCTGTGTAGAAAGAGGCAGGAGGCAGGCTGGAAGCATCTCATGAGCCAGATCTGCCCTGCAGAGCATGCATGGGGACTTCCCTGAGTTCTAGGTTGTTTGAGGGATATACAGTCAAAGCAATCAATGGAAGAGAGATATAAGGGAACTGTAAAGCATGAGGACAGCTACACTGGATGGTATTGCTGTCTGTATGTTTATCAGAAGTGTTCGTCTCGTTTGGTCTAGAAAAAGTTGTTCTCTTATAAAAGGAAAGATTGGATATGAGGCTTGCTCTTTTAATCTTCCACATCAGCTTTGTATCTATACACAAAGAATTCTTTATATATCTATAAAAAGTCTTACCACTTGGAATAGTGGAGATACCTTTGTTTGAAAGCTACCCAATAAAAATATTTTCTTAAGCTCACAGCACTATTTCAGATGTTTGTTTCTATTTTGATAAAACTTTATTTATTGATGCAGGCAGGAGCGGTAGATTTCTCTTCGGGATCTTGAGGATTTCTTGTATGGGCAGAACACACTGATAATGTAACTGCTGAAAATGACGAGGATGTAGGAGAAAATTTTGCATCTTTATTTGAAAAGTTGTTTGGTTTAGAATAGTGTCCTGTCTCCTTCCCTAAACTAGTAGATTGCATATGTCCTTGGAAAGATGGACAACTATTTTAATAGAAGGTTACAGTATTTCCTCCCTTCCCTTTTTCAAATTTTTGAATGCAGGGAGCACTGGTGAGGGTGAAATGATCCTGATGTTAATGGAGACAATCTGAACATGCCAGCTATGTGGCAGTTGCTTGTTTTAATCCTTTTGGAAGAGTCAAAGACGGGAAATGCCCTATCACTGGAGACTGTCTTCCCACGCGTTTAACTGTCATTCATGTGCTTGCAGCAGAACCCAGTTCTTGTTTATCTAGAGTGGCTCTGGGACATGAGATAACACATGAACAACTCTCTTAAGCTCCAGTGCCACAGGGATAGATAGTGCTACCAGATGGCCTGTAAAGAGTGTTGGCCTTGAGCAGCTGAGGAAACACTGGCTTCTGTCGCTTCCCTGCGTATTGGTACATCTGTCAGATTAGATCCCGGTAATTCTGGATCTGTGCACCTGAGACACTTAGACAATAAGTGCAGTGAAAAATCAGGTGTTTTACTGGATCATTACAACTGTTCCTTTTCTGAACTAACTGAAATGGCAGTGGTACGCTTTTTGGTTATCAGTTTGAATGCTGTAGTTCATATTCTTTTGAACCGATGCCTATTACAGCACATACAGAATTCGTCTCGCATGGGTTTACTTTTTAACAGGCTAGTAAAATACTTTCTTTATCTCTACTCATGACTGTAAAGGATGAGTGAGTAGACTTCTGTGCTGGGCCTGGTAAATATTCTTTGAATCTTATTATGTTTTAGTAATGAAAACCTTTTTTCCCCCCTGAGTATTCTGCAGCTGCAGAGACTTCACACCGTGATTTCATTCTCTGGGCCAGGAACCCTCCAATAAAATTTCACTTGGTGGGGGTTCGTTTATTTTGTCTTTATTTTTTTTCATATGATTTTGCATAATCACTAAAAGCCATCATCTCTGCTGAAGGGCACTTGGGGAAAGTTGTTTGTAAAGTATAATTATAAAACTAAAATACATCTGGTAATTGTGGAGATAAAAATATGTGCCTGTATCCTTTTCCCACCATCTTTTCTGTTTTCTTTACTCACTGTTAAGTCTGGTTTGTAAAGGATGCACACAAGCATGTAAGTACCTCAATTTAGACTCATGTAAGTCCAATAACTTTGTGACTTCTGTGCTGAAAAATATTCGGGGCAATATCTGCTGTAGTGGCCCTGTTATAACTCTTTAGTAATTCTTTTGGTAATACTTGCAATCACTTCTTAAACAAAAGTTTATCTTCTATTAACATGTAATGCTTGAAAATAAGAGTGCCAAGGGTCTTATATTGGTCTTAAAGTGCACTGGAGCTAAATGATAAACATATTAAAAAGGCAAGGTTAGACTTTCACTTTGGTCATTCTAATTCAATGTTCATCCATTATCAAAGCTGTCATTTCTTAATCAGAAATAAATAGCCAACTACAAATCAGGGGCAGCCCTCTTTCCTGACCTTAGAAACTACATGCTGCTCTTGTTGTATGGATACTTTCTGCAACTATTCTTCTCATCAGAGTTTTTCTAGTCTTTAGGTGGTATGCAGAATTATTTTGGAGTCTCAGTATTATTTCTTAATTGCTCTTTTACCAGGATAAAGATGCCAAAATCAGCTTCCTTCAGAAGGCAATTGATGCTGTTGTAATGGTAACAGGAGAGCCACTGTCAGTAAAACCAGCGCGTGTTGTGGCTGGACATGAACCTGAAAAAACCAATGAATTTCTTCAAGCAATTGGGAAGTGTTGCTTAAATAAAGTATGTCATTAATATATATATTATTCACATAGTGATATATTATCAGAGCTTATTTCTAACAGACTTTATTGACACTCATTTGCTATTTTTAATTCTAAAGGTACATGTTGTGTCACCACTTATAATAATAATAATAACAGATAGATGGTAATTGATCCTTAGCAGAGTTTTAGCCCAGTCCCCATTCAAATATGTTCTGGATATTTTAGTGCTTTTAATGTATGCTGGTTTTTATTTTTCAACTTATTCATTGGTGATTTAATAAATGTACTAGGTTTGAAGAACAATATGAAGCTTCAGAACTTTTAAAACTTTGGGATGCAGACGTGTAATTATATGATCAGATGCTGCCACCTTTGAATTTATCTCCTTTAAAATTTCAGTCAAATTTGTCTAATTCTGCAATTAAAGTAATTTTTTTTAAATGTGCCACTTTTTTTTTTTTTTTTTTTTTTTTTTTTTTCTTTTTTGAATTCGGAAATGCAGCAAAAAAGAAATTTGATAACCTGTTAAAAATAACTGCAGGGAAGTTTTTAAAGTAATTGTTGCGTTAAAAGTAATGGGGGTGCTTTGCTTATAGGTGTTACAGAAATTTTTGAAATATAAAGTTATTATCTAAAGCCCTTGAATTAGTGTGAAGAAATTGTGTATAATTAACTGTGAAATACTACAGTGTTTACAGGCTGTCTGTAAACTTTGTTTGGATTATCTATGCCTGATAATCTACTCGTTTAAATTTGTTATTTGTTTTTAATTAGCTGAGTGCTATGAGCTTCTTCATTATGAATTGCTTCATATCAGGAAGGGGGAAGTTGATAAACATAGGCACAGAAACCAGATGAGTTTGAAAATGTGCTTTATGGAACAGCTTTGTAGAATGCTGTGGTGAGATTTAATATCCAGAAGATATAGTCTACCCATTTGAGCTAAGATAATTAGCCCCTTGGCTTTTTTTGCAAAAACATAAGCTTGATGTGCATTGGGAAAAAAATTTCCTTCAGCCTCTAGCTTGACACTTTTAGTGCTGAGCTGAGCACACTCCTTGAAGGTACTTAGTTCAGGCAAGTGTTGCTACTGTGCAGAAGTAGTGTCCAAATGTGAAAACCCACAGAAATTTATAGTTTTGCATTTACAAAATAGGAGAGAATGAGGAGTCAACCCCCAGGGCAATATCAGTTTTAGTGATCTAAAAGCTATTCCTGTTTCAGGAAGAATTCCTTGGCAATGTGTTGATTTTTTTTTTCTTCTGGTTTTTTGTTAATGTAGACAAACTCTGTTACTTGGACATGAAAACATGACTATAACGTGCTGTCTAAATGATCTAACTAATAAATGCTTGTCATCTTCACAAATGAACTAGATGCAGAAACTTTTTAAACACTGCAACTGCAGCTTATTGAAAATCATTCCTAATGTAGTTTTGTTTTCTTTAGTGACTGTTGCTCATTGAGCAAGGTGAAAGTGGAGTCTCCTAAAAGTGCATGCAAATACAACTTAGCATGGTTTTGAGTGTTTAACCAATCTAACAGTCATGGTATAAGGATTTGACAGTCATTTACCGTACCATTTTGAAAAATACTTAGGTTGTTGCAATGAGAATCGCTATTGTGCTATAATACATAAAAAGCACCATATATTTATATAGCTCTGGCACATATAATCAAATTATTACAAAAATTAGAAGGTGGTGTTTGACATAAGAGCATTGTTACTCCTGTGAAAGAATGTTTCCAAAAGAGCAGAAATATAACTTTATTTAAAACCCCCCCCCCCCCCCCCCCCCCAAAAAAAAAGCCAAGCCATGTTGATTACAGAGATAGGAAGAAAGGAGATATTTAATAAAATAATTTACTCATTTCAATGATGTTTTTCTGTTCCTTGCAGCTGTCCAGTGATGTTGCTGTAAAAAGGATCTTAGCTGGGGAGAGAGCTGATGCTAAAGGGAAACCTCTGTCCTCTAAATCTCGAGATAAAGAAAGCAGAGAGTCCAAAACAGAAGAACAAAAAAGCCATAGAGATAATGAGGTAGGCATTTGGAACTTTTGTGGGCTATAGGAGCTACTGCTCTTTATGGTTTTTCGGTTTGTTTGGTTTTTTTTTTTTTTTAGCTTGCATTGCTGTCTGTGGAAAGTAACTGCATGACAGACTTGCCATGTATTGTAATTAATTTTTAGTTTTTACTTTCTTTTTAGGGTAGAGGAGACACTGAAATTAAAGACAGAAGCTCAAGCAGAGACAGAAAATCCAAAGGAGATTTGAAAGAGAGTGAAGAAAGAGAAAAGCAAAGTGATAAACAGAAGGATAATGAAGACAGGCACAAAGACCCTGAAAGAGTCACTTTTAAGGAAGGCGAAAAACAAGAAAGGGAAAGAAATAAAAGCAGAACAACCAAGCAAGGAAGAGAAACAGAAAAAAACAAGGGAAAAGGAAACATAGAACGAGAAGATGATCTTGAGTGTGATAAAGGACAGGAAAGAGAGAAAAAAAATGAAGGAGGAAGAGAAAAGGACAGACTGAAAGGAAGAGACAAAGATAAGGCTAGGGACAGAGAAAGGGAGAAAGACAGAGATAGAGGGAAAGATCGGGAAAGAGATAGACAAAGGGACAGAGAAAAAGATGGGGAGCATTTAAGAGAACATAGAAAGGATAGAGCAGAGAAAAAGGTAAATGCAATCTTATTTCAAAGAAAAATAGCTTTTGTTGTGCTGTGGTGGGCGCTGTACTTTTGTTATAATGACCTTGAATGCTTGTATTCTCTGCTCATTTAACAATTAAGTACTTTCGTTAACAGCAAGTACTCTCATGAAGTGAAAGTGTCAGTGTGGATTTGATCTGGTAAGAGTGTGACTGAGGCCGTGTGTGTAATTTCATATCTCTGTCATGATATATCTTGAGCCATCAGACTCATCTGGCTGTGCTTCTTGAACAACTAATAAACAGTTTCTTTTCTGAACTCTGCATGTCTGAATTCTCCTCATCATATTGCATTATGTTTGGCAGAGGGTGGTGGCAGTGACTGTTGGAACTATGTACTTATGGCCTCATGTGTCTTCCCAGTAATGCATGTCGTTGTTGCAGCCATGCTGGCGCTTTTGGGGAAGATGGGGCTTAAGAGAGTTCCTTTGGGCCATAACTAGTCATTAAAATCTCTCTTGAGCTTACTTCTTCTGCAGCAGGACAACACAGGATGGAGTTGTACATCTGTATTTTTTTCTTCCTGGCTTTTTAGATGAAGCTGTTTGGTTCCAGCTTGATTTTTTTTTTTTTTTTTTTTTTTTAAGAAAATTTGGGAAGCCCATCTAGATTCTTGCAAGGGTGCTCTGTTTGCAGTGGATTCTGCACATTGTGTTGCATCTTTGGAAGGAACATGCCCACCATTTCCCCATACTTAAGATCTTCTCGGTGTGAAGTCCTAAACAGTCTTAAAAGCCATCTCTTCATTGCCTTTCATTTTGTTGTTCTTTTTATCTTTTATCTTCCTCTAAATATTTTCTATTCTCCTTTTCTGTTCTGTTGTGTGGATGGTGGAAGTTTAGGATTAATGGGAATCAAAAGTGCTTCTGTTAGGGGGTAGTTTAATTTTGTTACAATTTCTGTGAGAAAGCACTTCTGTCAGTACCTGTCTGCTGGCCTTAAGGATTCTTACCTTCCTGGTATTACTCAGAAAGGACAATGTTTAGCTGTCAATTTTGCTCAGTTAGTCTCTTACGTGGGGGAGGCAAGGGAAAGACTGCAGGTAGGTGGATAAAAATACTGTTGTAATGTGCTCAGTTCAACTCTACTTTCACGTTATTCAGGTAAGTAACTTTCTTCTCAGCACAATGAGTCTAAAGCAATTAATTTCTTTTCAGTCTGCAGATTCTGAGGAATCCACACTTAGAAAAATGCAGAGGCCCACTAAAGACAGCAAGTGCCAGCCAGATAATGAGGTTAGTAGTACAGAAGATCTGGAAAGGTGAATATTGAAAGTGTTGCATTTTAGAATGATTTAGGAGTCTGCATGAAAGGAATGTAGGATTGAAAGGTAGGTAGATGACAAATTTTAGGGCTGTAAAATACGTGCTTGGTTTGTTGGTTTTTTTGTTTTGTTTGGTTTTTTAAATTTCTCTGAGCTTGGTCAAAAAAAGTGTACTTTGTTTACTTCATTTTCCAGATTTTATTTCTGTGTATTGATATGTTGGGTACTTCAGAAAAAACATTTATTTGTTCAAAGTTTTCTGTTTATTCCTCTGAATCTTTCCTGGAAAGCTGTTAGGACTTTTTAATTATTTTTTTTTTTCTATACTGTAATAGAAACTTAATGTTTTGGAAAGAAAATTGGTCCAATGTTGTGCCTGGGCCTGTGTTTTGCAGCTGGATGATGGTAGGGCAGAATAGCAACTCACCGATTGCCTCTGAACAGTAGCTGTTGTTTGTGATACGTTTGTGTCTGCATCTGCTGCTTCTTGATGACCTGAGGCAATTTGGGGAATTATGGAGCCATATGGCTAAATGTTTAAAGAGTGAGACTTCAGTAAATTAACCTAAAGCAGCTCAGGCTAGGAAAAAATAGGCAGGATCCCAAGTCTAGCAGCAGTCTCTGTTGAGAGTCTATAGGCCAGTGACATCATTGTGTCTTCTACATGAGATGACAAATTTATAGCTATTCTTTGACTGAAATCCAACCAAACTTTTTAAATTATTGGCACTTGGAGGGAGAGCTTATAAAATAGTTTTTAGCCTGAAGCAAATGTTCATGGCCAAGTTAAACTTCCTGCAAATTTGGTCTCTAATGGAAATTCTGAGCCTCATCCCAAACTATCATAGTGCTCTTGGGCACCACAGTAATACACTGGGGCAGTAAAGTTTCATTTCCTGTCTTAAGTGCTTTTGGGAGTGATTCCAAGGCATGTGGGTTTATTACCTTAAATCTAGATGTCATGCTTTTCCTCTACTTGCTTGCGTAACAGTAGATGCTGCTTAGTTTTTAGGTGATGAAAACACATGCTTTAGACCAGTGCATGACAAATGGTCATTTTCTTAAGACTGTGGATGAGAGGAATGAAATGAAAATGTTCCCAATGAATTTTTAGAGCTGGAGAGCTAAGGTAGCTGCGCAAAGTGATTTAGAGGAAATTCCAGCATGAAATGAATTCTAATGGACTGGGGCTGATCATCCTGTCCTCACAGTGGTTTCACAGCAGGGTAATGCCTTTATTTCCAGGGATTTACCCTGATTTAAACTACTGTAACTACATTTAAGTCATGTGGCAGTAAAACAAGCGTATGAAAAAGAAGGGAAACAGTTTATGTCTTTATACACATGAAGAATATTAAATCATAGTTTGTCGTCTCTGTTGCATAATTAATATATGTGGCTTTAGCTTTTTATAAATGTAGTACAAGTGAAACAATTTGAAGCAGCCCCTCTCGAGCAATGGCCGATAGGCCAGTACCTAACATGTCACCTGCTCTTTTCTTCCCTGAGGATTAAACTTTTCTTTTTTGATTTGTTCCTTTTGTGCTCACTTACCCTGGCTCCTAGTCCTGCTCTCTTTATCCTCATGGTCCTAGCCCCAGCTTCTCTTTCATTCCAAGCCTAGTCTTATGTGGCTTCATGGCATTATGAACTATTTGTCTTCCACTTGATTTTCATCTTGCTTTTTCCATATTTGAATTAGGCCCTTTCTTCAGACACACTGCTTGGCAGCATAAGAACATGGAAACAGTGGGGGGAAAAAGCAGTGGGAAAATGGGAACTTCTATTTTGTTTGAGATGTTTGTGGAGTTTCAGACTGAATGGCTTCTATGCTGAGTTTACTTTGGAGAACAAATTTTTTTTTTCATATTCTACATGTACAGCAAAGCTATCACTTAAAGCTTGGTTCCTGGCTTTGCTCCTATAGATTAGGAGTTGAAACAAGATTCTGTATTCATGCAAGTCTTAATTTTTCTTGCTACTGATTATCAGAGACCAGCTTTAAAATGCTACTTAAATTTTGACAGGTTGACTTTTTTTTTTCCCCAAAAAAAGTATTTTTCTGATACTAGAAAAACTCTGTATGTTACCCAGCATGTAATAGTCATCACATGAGTATCTATAGTTTTCTGGAACTAAAAGAAAACAAGTATAAGTAGGAATTAAGAAGATACATTTGTCTAACACGTGGCAATCAGAAGACAACTACTTGCTGCTGCAAGGCTAGCTGTTGCATACCACGCAGTTTGTCATCAGGGGAAGTTGAATTGTATTCTATTAGCTCTCAGTCCATCTCAGGTAAAAGTCTTGTTTCAAATGGACGTTTTGTAGCATGACTGATTGACCTGTTAAATAGTAAAGATAACTTTGTCCTTTGACAAAAGGTGATCAAGGTTGTAGAGCTTTTGAGTGTGTGGTGCTGCTTATATTAAAGTGGCTGCAGAACAGGTACGTCATTTACCCCTAAGGCCAAACATGTTGGAAAAGTCTCTTCCATTTTACAGATGGCTGCTGAAGCTCTTGGCTAAAGCTTTTTGTAATATCCTGTCACTTTTGGCCATTTCTATAATGACTTTTATTTTTGCTCTGCAAACTGTATTGCTCTGGAACTGGTCACTTGAGTCAGCCTCTAAGTCATATCTAATGAACTTCTGTTTCTGTTGGAACTCATCTTGACTATGTAATGAAACAACTACCGAATGAAAAAGACATAACTGCCCTAGAAGCAGCAGAGAGAATCGTTCCATGGAAATCTGCTGGACACGGCTCAAATATTTTTGTTCTGGTGCTGTGAAAGGCCCTCTCTTTTTGGTGTCAGTTATTCATAACTGCATCATGTAATACAAATCCATTGCTAAAACTTACATTTTAAAAAGTGGGAATTTTCTAATAGTTCTTTTTGCATTTGAAAGGTTTTAATTAGTAGAAGCCAAGATCACTAGAACACCAACTTGCGAGCCTTCATTTGAGGAAAAGATAATTGATCAGTATTTTCCTTATAAGTTTTGTCACCATAACAGTCAAAGTGACCTTAGCAAATCTTTCCTTGTTGCTGTTGCACACTAATAAATTATGCCCGTTTTAGGAATAAATACTGGGAATAGATACAGTTTGATTTTTTTAGAGCAAAGGAAGTCTTTGAGGGATACATAGCTTGCAGTAAAAGCATCAGAAATAAGCTGTGTTTATTTGCTGAGGAATAGTCTTGCACAAAATTAAAAAGTGTATTTGTGTATGTAGTTCTATTTATATAAAAATTCCAGATTTATATACATCCTATTCACATTACACATGCAAATATACCTCCTGGCACTGTGGATCTAATTAGAAGGGAAGTCATCCAAAACATTGTGGAGGGATGATTGAGTTAGATTCCTATTCACAGACTTCATTCTTGTTTATTATTAGTGAACTATCAGTGGATCTGATGAATTAGAGAGGGAAAATCCCAGTGGCCTATTTATACAATGAGTTGTCCCTCTCCCTTGCTTGGGTGGGAGCATTTTTTCTGCCTTTGACTGTTGATGTATGGAGTGGCCGTGGCTAGAGGAGATGTATGTTAAGCATGCACAGTATTAGTCAAGGGAGCAGTGTAAAAGTCACTGATGGAAACTGTCCATGACATCCTTTCACGAATATAGAGGTTGGTTGTTGCCTGGAAAGGTGGAAGATGTCTTTTTAAAGCACGTTCCTCTTCTTGACCTGCTGAAACATTGGAAATCATTGTTTTCTTCTATAAGTCAACCTATTTAAAGGTTAATAATAAGGACAAAGCAGCAGATTGGATGGTTTACAGCAGCCTGCTGTATATTCGCCAAATAGAAACGTAATTACTCAAAACTGGGAAGCGTGCATACATCCATCTAGGATTCCACTTTATTATGTTTTTTCCAGGATGGTGTGAGATGAAGTGTAAGATTTCCTTTTAATGGCTTCATTCACTGCTTTTCAAAGTCTTGGAGCCTGTGAATTTGTAAGAAGAATAATGACCTACTTTATCTCCCTTTGGAAAGACTCAAATCATAAATATTGTGGGATTTATGTTTTTGTGTGCTACCATAGTGATTAAATTTTAGCTTTTACTTTGCACCTGTTGCCAGTGTGCACATGTGGCTCTACAAAAATGTTAAGTGGTGTTTGTAGTCACTACCTGACATAAATAAATGACTGAATCCACTCCTCCAGAAGCCTCAGCACCTATTCTCACCTCTTCCCCCACCTGTGCTAATAATTAAATCAGCCCACAAGCTGCTGAAGTTTGAGTGTACCAGATGTGGTCTGCAGGCCCATAGAGCCAGACTCTGATGGTATGTAAGCTTTACTTTTGCTCCTTGCAGTGTTATGATTGTGAAAGATGGTAGTAATTAAGGTGAACTAAGATTAAGGTTAACTATTTTGATATTAGCTATGCATTTTGGACTTCTGTCTATTTTTCTTTATAATATGCCAGCATTTTCTAAAGAGTGAAACAAAAGTATTGGTAGCTCTGGTTGTGGGTCAAATAATAATTGTAATAATCCAGTGAAGGTAGGGCAAGTGAAAACGAGTTTATGTCAAAGCAGGACCGTGTGCTGTCCATTCGGCTAAACTTCTGCAAAGCGTAGGATGTAGGGCTTGCTTTTGGCTTGTTGAATACCTGAAATTCTGAGCATGTGCATTATATTACAATCATTGAGGTGAAGGAGATGTAGTTTCTAATGGACCTAAACTAACCGTTGAAGCTGACTCTTGTGTAGACTGCTCACTTTCCTATTAAGCACCTCCAAAGAGTTAAAATTCTCAATTTACCACAGTTGCTGGGGGGGAGTGAGTGAAGGGCTGTGTGGTGTTTAGCTACCACAGTAGCATACTGTGATTATCTATTGCTAATAAGCATTTCCCCTTCATTTGTCAAAAACTTCTGTTGAGCCCATGGTGCCTTATAGCATATAAAAAAGCAACATTTGCCTTCAAAGCAAACTTGTTACCATGTTCCTGACATGTCAGCTTCATTCCTCTCCTTCACATAGCTGTGTCTCCAGGGCCACTGGGTTCACGGTTGTAAGCTTGTAGAGGTGGGGTGTTTCTCTTGCATGGTCACCTAAAGTAATTTGAGTAAAAATACTTACCAGTATCCTATATTTTAAAACGTCTTGTAGTGTTATTTTCCATTATGACATGTATGGTCCACTGTCCTATATGCAAGATATTATGGAAAATTAATGTTTTACATAGTGTAATTTGACAATTTTCTCTTACACGTTACTGGAATATATAATGTTAACAATTGCATAGAAAGGAAAGAATTTGTAATTCTCATTTACGTTATCAATATGGACGTTATCAGCAGGGCTGGCAATAAGTCTTGGAGGCAAACTGCATGGACTGTTAATTCACACAAACCACAAAAAAGCAGATAAGGAGGAAATCCTGTGAGGTGCTAAACACATTTCAGGATTTTGAATAAGATGCAGATACATATTATAGGGATAGAAAGCACAGAAAAATAAAATGGTATTCTATAAATCACCTGCACTTCATCTCTTGTGTTCAGAGGTGATTGCTGCTTCTTTAGCAACAGATGTTGCTAGTGAAATCAGGGAATTAAGTAAAAGGACAGGAAAGTTATTAGAAGTGTGAGTTAGAAGCATGGCTTGTAGGAAGCTGCTGGTTTATTACTATGCACAGTCCTGTAAGAAGTGGGAAGCCCTGTGTGCATGCATAGTGGGCCAGATCCCATTGATGGCTCCATCCTCCACAGTCTACATGTAAGTAGAAGTCTGCCTCTTCTTCTAGCCGAGATTGGTGTAAGGGGATGGACTGCCTCCCTTCCACCCTGATCCCATACCCAGGAGTTTTGTTGGGCTGGCAGGAGTCCTTCTTTGCATCTTGCACCTTCTCTGGAGGCATTTGGGCTATGACTGTGCTTCAGGTAATAGAAAATCTGTAGTATACCTTACCTATAGTAGTGGCAGCTCTCACAGACCTGCCCATTTGCAACATAGTGCCTTTGCAGAAAGTATTGCCAGTCAGGTGTCCTTGACTTCGCAGTGCAAGCTATATCCAGAGAAAATAATTCTTGTGTATGCTTGCCTTCTTTCATTTCCTGGCTTCACTGAAGCATTTGCAGACTAAGGTCAGAGTCCTCAGAAGTGTCCTGAATTTTCCTCCAGTTTGATCTTTTCCACTTCTGAACTCTTATCCTCCTTCCTGTACCATTTGCACTTTCAGCTCATCCGTTGCTTGTTTGCTGGAGCTTCTGGCAGTACCCATTCCTTAGTTTGTCCAGGATCTTTGTCCAGGAAAGTTGCCATTTTTAAGTAAAGGACTATGCAAGTCTAGTGGCACAGTTTACTAGTCTTTGTTTCTGTTTTGGAATGAAATTTTTTTAAAAGACTTCCTAGAAGGTTAAAGAGGAACTGTGTATCTGATGTAGCTGAAACATATAGGTGATTGTAAGCATCCTATTCCTTTCGGTAGCTCACTGGAAGCTAACGATTGTGTCCCAAGACCAGCAGTGATGTCATAGATGCTCTACAGGTTTCACAAGATTGCTCTGCCTTGGGTACCCCTAGTTCACATTTGGAAGTTGTCTTTACAATAGTGAAATCTAATCACATAGGTTCATTTAAAAGAAAATAGCTAGCATGTATCCAGGAAATACACCTGCAGACTTTAAGGAAAATAGACTTAACTCTTCCTAATCTTATGTGTGTGGGTCAGTTCATAAGTGAATATTATTTATGTATAATACATAGAGATAAAAAAGCAACATATGCAAGCAAACTTTATGTATACTTATATAATTATTTACATACAAGGATATAAATTTGTGGGTGTTTTTTTGTTTGTTTGTTTTTTTTTAAAGAGTGAAAGTCCTGCAGGAATATCAAGGCAGCTTTCAACAAAAGAATCAAGGCAACACGCCAGACTTGGAGAAGAAGGTAACTAGAGGGAGGATATTATTTCTATTAAATATGCTGGAGGGTTATTGAATAGGAATAGCATAAATACTTAAATATCCGTGTTTATTATTTTCAGTGCTTGTTTTATACTCCCAGTCTGCATTCATGAATCCAATAGGCAATTTTTCTGCATGTATTTGAGACATGGAAAGTGGTACTCAGTTCAGTTTGCTCTTGTTCCTCATGCACAATTGCAGATGTAAATTCAGCCTGCTCTTGACATTTATTGTGTTCTCTGAATGGGCTTTTTTAGTTTGTTAACAACTATTTCTTTTTCTATTAGTTTCACAAGAACTGTTTCTTGGCTTAATAATCTAGCAAGTTTAGACAAATATGCTTTGCAAAACTTCAGCTTTTTTTTTTTTCTCTCTCACTGAGGATTAGTGGACAGTATGTCTGAGTTGATAAAATTATTGCACATTACCTTTACATAAAGTCACATGTAAAGGCTTGCTAAATGTTTACAGCAGAGCAATATTCAGCACAGTATTTTTGTTTCAGTAAAACTTAAGATGTGTTGTTTAAGGTTTAGTAAGATGAAAGACATTTGTGATGCAAGATGTGCTTTCCTGTAGGGTTAAATCATACAGTCACTGAACCCTGAATTTGTAACTTGATCACTTACTAATATTTGGGAAGAGTGCTCTTCCCAAATTTGGCTAGGGAATCCAAACTTCAGTTATTTTCTGAATTTTTCAGTCATTTCTCAAGGATTTGAAGTCCTAGTATTTAGTCTTTAGAAATTTTGGGGTTATAAATGCAAAGATCAAATTTGTCAAAAAAACCCCAACCAACAAAATAAACAAAAAAACCCAAACCGAGAAAAGAGGAATGTTCCCTGAGATTAACTGAGTACTGGCCAGTGCAAAAAGGAATTTCCCTGGGTATTTGTCTCATAAACAACACATTAAACCATCCACATTTGTGTTAAACTTTCTGGGGTTTCTTCAGTGAAAAGATGGTTGGGTGAATTCAAGCCAAATGTTTCTGAATGATTTCCATAGCTTGAGACGCTTCCAATATTTGAAGTGTAAGCTGGAGAACAGGTTAAGATAAGCAAAACCAATGGCATTTGATGACTAGATAAGATTCCTCTGAGTATTGAAACAATGGCACATGTTTGTAGATCTTTGATTCTCTCTAATTGTGGTCAACTGTATTGCACCTGGTCTGGTCTGGTGTCAGGCTTAGGCCTTGTGATTTGAGTTGGAACAGGGAATGTGATCTGGATGTCATCAGTACTGAATCCTGTCCTACATCATCTTCCACAGTAGTTCAGCCAGGTGTGGCATTTCTGCTGAGAGTGCTGGGGAAGGAAGGCCAGATATTTATTTGTGCCAGCCAGGAGTTGCCCCTGGTAGCAGTGTGACACCACCCCTGATGGGTGTGCAGTGCCAGGACTCTTAGACTGAATCCTGGCCATGTGAGTCTAGGCAATGGATGAGGAGGTAGCTCTGTAATCATCTCATCCTTGCTTTGGTGCCAAGTCTGTCAAGACTGTCACCTGTGATAATAGATCTGTGGTATTTGCATTTGCCCATAAGGAAGTGGATTGATATAAACTGTAATTGTATTGATTACAGGCCATTTTACCAGCCTTTGGATAACCTCTTCTAAGCCTTTGTTGACTGGAGCTATTTAACAAATTGTACAGTCATCAATAAACATTACTCCTCATCTGCCTTGCACCTGCAATAGTCATGTCTCTTTAGACAAGATTTAAGTGAAGGTTTTAGTCTTGAGATAGTTTTAACTGAGCATAATAGATAGTTGTGCCAAGCTTTAAAAATAAGTAAATAATTTTATTTTTTCTGTTAAGGTATTTCCCTGCAATTGGTTATGTCACCAGCTTTTGTATATAAGTGTATTAAGTATTGTATTTGCATACTAAGTGGAAACTGGATTCTTGTCAGAATATCCCAAGTACTTAATACTTTCACATCAGGAAGAAGGGAATCTAAACTTAGTACTGCTAGCCCTTTATATAAGAAAGCCGAGAGGAAGAGACTAGAGAAACATGTAGGTAAGGATAAAACTGGCTGCTAACCGGAGCTCATACGTCGACAGTGTAACTGCAATTTCTGTCTGTATTTAAGTGTCCTTTCCCT
>NW_009259029.1:1067718-1107152 GCF_000687185.1 Egretta garzetta | reverse complement strand
ACTACTTGTATTTTGGTGAGCTGATTATTTACTCCGATTCAAGTTTTCTTGCAATGGTTTTGTGCCCTGGGAGCTCATATCTTATCTCTAATGAAGAAATCACTGTATATAAATCAGTTTAACATCTCGGTTCAGAAGATAAAACACCCGTGAATTGATACCTGTTAAATAGCGAATTCTGGCTAAAGACATACTGTTTAGACTAATGAAGCATGAAGATCTTCGTGCACTTAATCTGCCAATGTCACTATTTTTAATCCATGTAAAAAGATTGTGTGTTGCTGTGTCATTGCAAGGATCTCTGTTTTCTCTGGGTTTGTGTTTTAGTAGGTTTCCATGTGTCTGAGGCAAAATACTGAAGTTATATCAGAGCTTGGGTAGTGATTTCATATCAACCAATAGCCATGTTTTCAGAAGGACTTGGGGAAAAAATTAAAAGGATGTTTACGCTCCTTAAATACTTTGAGAAAGATCTGGCACTTTGGATTTGAACGTCTGTTGACTTAGGACCTTAATTCAAGTTGGTGCTTGAAAATTGAAAATTTTATGTCACATCTCATACACTTGTGTGCTGTGAGTTTTTAATAATTTTGTAGATGAAAAATACCATCTGGATTCCATTAAATGTAGTCTTATTTTACTACTTAGCAATCCTTGGCTGATACTATAACTTTTTTATTTCCCAAGATTTGAATATTTGCTTTATAGCCTGAACTGGCACTAAACTACAGTGACCAGACATGCCCCATTTTATAGGATCATCCCTTCTTTAAAATCATGATCCAGTTTTTCTGATAAATGAAGTACAGTTAACGATTTATCCTGTGTTTTGGCTTTAAGGTAAATATTTTAAAATACTCCTCTTTTCATGATGCAAGCGGGCCAGCACTCTCACGTTTCAGTTTACCCAAGTGATAAATAATTTGGGGCATTAGTCCTCTTTTTTGTTCTAATGCAGCAGAGCTGCAATAGGTGTGTAAGGCTCAGAGGTGCTCCAGAAAGTCATCCAGAGGGTAGTAAAAACCTTCCGGAGCTATGCTGATGCCTATTGCATGCTGACCTCTGTAGTTACTGTGATGATGATCAGAGCTTTCTGTGTTTTCTAATATTAAACGGGGATAAATAAATGCACAACAGGAGAACACACAAGGGCTAGTGTCATGACTAAACTTGTAATAAATAAAAATGAAGTGGTGAATGGAGGACTAGTTCAGCAAAACCAGGTATATTTGCTATCCTAGTAATGAAAACAAGTTATACCAACATTTGCTCACCTCTATTATGAACAAATTCCTAATGGTACCGGAGCAAATGTTTTGGTTTGTTTCTTTTTTAATATAGTTAATGTTACATTTATTACTACTCAGGCAACGACTGCTTTTATAGTTGCAACCTGCCTTGAAGCAAGACTTGTATTGTGCAGTAGAGACCATTTTTGCTAATTTAAGTGTTGAATGATAAATTGAATGTGTTTTTTTTGTTGTTTGTTTTGTTTTTTTTTTTTTAAAACTTGCAGTTGCTCTTAAATTGATATCTGAACAGGTTTCCTTTGAGACACTGAATTAGTTAATGAATGAAAATGATGGAGTAAAGTGCTTCACTTCCCACTGTTGGTTTGGCTTTTCTGCTAAGGTCCAGACCTTACAGGAATTTTTTAGCCCTGTTGTATAGGTTGGTGATGATGCATTTGCTTGTTTCAGTTTTATTAAAGGACAACTCATCCTGGCCTTAGTCAGCACAGGTAAATGAAAGTGCTGGTTGACCTTTCTCTTCTGCATGTTTATGTCCCCCTAAACTAGTACAACTCAGTATTTCTACTGCAATAGACTGTATGTCTTTGTGTATGCTTCCTGTGGCATGGGTGGAGGAGTAGATCCTCTGCTATTGGTCTGTACGTCCTGAAAGCTTCAGCTTTATGCTGCATGCAGTAGTTTCTTTGCTGGTTTTGGAAGTGCTGGATGTTTCAACCCAAGCATTAGGCAGGGCTCTATCTAGTAAATCTCTTCCCATGCTATCAAAACTGTTTGCTCCTTTGTTCTGGTGGTGGAAATGTTACCTAAGGTGTCCTGGCTGTAGATAGGGGCCCTGTGAATCTGTTCTTTATCTTTGCATTACAGTTACCTGTTTGCAGGCAGGGAGATTTGGAAGCGCTGGGTTCGGTTCCTGGGCAGCACTTTGGGTACCTCTGTTTTAAACGTGTGCTCTGTCTGTATCTGTAATCTTGCCTATTTCTGAATTTATTCTTCTGCTGCTGCATTTTTGAGGAGTGTGAGAACTGAACATGTTACTCCAAGTGAAGGGGGTGTGTATGTGTACATAGGTATGTTTTTAATGATAAGACCAAAGCTAAATATTCTACCCATTCTGTCCATATCTTGACAAACTGTATGAATAGTTTAACTTTTCTTGACCACCTGTGTTCAATGCACAGGTATATTTTCAGGAATGGTGTACAAATTATGCTGAATCGTTTATCCTTTGCATTCCTTTGCCCTAAATGTCTCTTCTCCCTGGGCAAATACTATAGAAGTCAGATGTACATCTGAATATTTCAGCTCTATTCCACTGTGTGTTACTTTGCTTTTGTCAACATTGTCCTATTGTAACTGGGGGAATTAATTTAAGATAATTGATAGATGAAATGGCTTTTCACTTCTTTGCAAAAATAAAACTGGTTTATGTGGCATCAAAAGTGAACAGCATTTGTGGACTAGGCTATTCTGTGGTGTTACCAGCAAGTTGCAGAGTTCAACTACCAGAAATAAGCTTTTCTTGCTTGAAATTTCTTCATGGCTTTAGTATGAAATTAAAGCTAAAGCCTTTGAAACAAACTACTGCATTATGCATTCCAAGTAGTATACAAACAATATCGTGTATTTTAGCAATTACTTAGACTTTATTGAGTAATTACTGTATTGTTTCACCAGCTATCAGGCTAATAACTTAAAATCTGTAAATTGCTTCTAAACTGAAGAAGTTGTCGTTAGTTTGCAGTAATATGAGGAGTTCAACCAGTGGTCATGTAAAGAGCCTTTGTGAACTTTGAGTGTTCTTTATTTACGCTTAAGATGGTTTATTAAACTAGGATAGCCCTTAAAGAAATAGTAAGTTTAACCATTAGCCATTTAGCATGGCTTTTTATTTTACATTTTTATTGTATCTTTGGTTTCATTTGACTATAAACTGTTTTGGTACAGGAACTGTGGAAACAAAGAGTTTGGCAGATAGGATTTCAGAGGACAGTGTTGCTAAACTGCAAGAGAAAGCTGAACCAGGACTTGCAGTTAAACAGAAAGGTAGGGAGTATAAAAATTTGACTGCCTTGGAAAGTCTAACTTGCGTGCTTTGGGGTTGAACTTGAATCCATGCAGCTAAATGATTTAAGGAGGGTGATTTACACTTAATCCAACTGCTACCTTGTGTTTTAATTACATCTTGTGATTAATGTCCTGATTTGAAAAATATACATTCCCTGATAAAAGTTACTTTATATTCTCTCCTTCCTTACATTTATGCAAGTTTTCAGAGGCCAGTGCTTACATTGTCTCAAAGGAAATGCAGGGCTGCTGCACCTGAATCCCTTGGTGACTTGTTCTATGTAAGAACCGAATTGCACATTGCCTTTTTGTTCAAGTATTTGGGAGTCTCACTTAGTGTTTGCATTTTACAGGATTTTAGAGGAAAATTCCATCTCTGCATTCTTATTTCTCCATTTTTTTTTTCCAAGTTGTATATAGCTCCCAAGACATACGTTGTTAATGATGTATTTGTATCCAGCTACAGTATATATGGAGCCATAGAACCAAAATGTAAGAGGAAGAATTGAGATTTAAGCAGAAAGCTGCATTTTTGTTTTCTCCAGATCCAGATGCTTGACCTAGTTGGGAGAGTTGATACCACGTATGTGGGAGGTCAAAGGCTGTTTCCCAGTCCACTTGTGGCCTTCAGAGCCTCATAGCTGTGTCAGTTTAATGAAATTTAGATGGTTGGCCAAGATATTTCTGTGACCTTATGCAATTGGGAGACCTTCCATGCTAATTCCTTTCAATCTTTTGGAGCTGTCTTGTCTATTGGAATGTTTCTCTTAGAGGAATATAAAGTTATATTCTTCTATTTCTAATTTGAATGTATGTAAGAGGAGGATCCCCGGGTTCGTTATGGATTTGGATTGGATTCCCAGGTGGTGTAAGAACCAAATATTGTATTGACTGTTCTTTATTTTCAGCTTTATTCAATAAGATAGGGTAGCATGTTAGTGCATTAGTGAACCTTAATTTTCCGTAAGTTCTTATAGAGATGAAATTGTCATTCATACATGTAATTGCTTTCATAGTTGGAAAGCAAAATCAATCATGATAGTCGATAAGAACAGTCATTGCAGATAGCTAAGTTGGATGCATATTTGGCAGTAATCATGTCAGTGATGACCTGTCTTTTGCTGTGTTCTTGTGTCTTTAACTGCAAATGAAAGTTATGAAATTTTCCAAAGGAAGAATAATTTATAGGGTTTTAAAAACATTGTTTATTGGCTGAAATAAACTTATTTTCCTGGATCTTTTGGAGTTTTATTTCCGCATTCTGCTTCAGTCTTATATTCTGTTTGTAAGCATTGAGGCTCTGAACCTTTCCACCGTGGGTTTTGGTTTGTGGTTTTTTTTTTTTCTTTTTCTTTCTTTATAAATGAGGATTTGTCAGCATCTCAGTTATTCTCTCTGTGTCCTCCATTAGAAATCCTCACTGGCTTGTTCGTGACAGCCTCTTAAATAAGAAGTGTATGTTTAAGCTTTCTGGCAAAAGGGTGTTTTGGCCTGCCTCAGCTATTTGCTCATATACCCCTGAAGTTACTTAGGTTCCACTTTCTTTAGACATGTGCACATAAATGCACCCACTGTGGCAAGAAGGGAGGAACAGTTGCACTTCATGACCACTCCATAAAGTGTAGGCCTGCATAAGGCTTTTTCAGAAGCTGATGCTGATTTAAGATTTTTCTGAACCTTGTGAATTCTAAAATGAGGTTTTTTGGGGGTTCACTGGTGCACTTTATCTTCTCACAGTTTTAGTAATTACCCTGAGGTCCACTTCTCTGGGAGGAGCAATGCCAGGCTCCTTTCTGTAGTTCATCTCAAAGTAACCTTAAGATGTTGTCACTCATTAAGTTGAGCCATCACAGCCACCTACCACCCATCCCCAGAGAATTGGCATTATACGTGAAATACGACCATCCTTTCTCCCAGCTTGGCAGAGGGGCTGGGAGGGCAGTGTTGCAAAAATGAGTCGCACTGATCCAGTTCTTCAAGCAGTGCGTGAATGCATGTGCTAATGGGAGGGAATGGGAAGTGTGAGGGCAGGAGTGCTTATTTGGTGGCAATGCCTGTTTACGCTAGCAGGAGGGATTAGGAAAGTCTGCTTAGTTTGCCAATGCCTTTTGAAGCATCCTAGAAAGCCCAGACCTTGCAAGATGCTTAGGCACTGTATTATTTGCTTATGTAGCTGGTTGATGATACCGTTTGGTTGGTTAATTGCGCATTAAGATTTATACAAGATTTATAGTGCAATTAAGTGGAAACTGGGTGTTGAAACTACTTGAAAATCAGTCGCTGTTCTTCCACAACTCCAAAACTACCTTTGGAGTAGGTTAGTCAGAGAAGAGCTGAAGATAGTTCTTCCCCAAGGTTTTCAGGGGTTTAGGGGATACTTGGGACTACTTAAAAAAAAAAAAAAAAAAATTACATTCTGCAAACTGCTTCTGAATTTCCTCTGAACCTTTAATTTTTATATTTCTGGACTGTGTAAATTATTTTGAGGCGTGAGCAGTCCCTGCGCTTTCCTGGTTCAAAGTAGATTGGCATGGCTTTGCCTCTCAAATCTGTTGTACTGATTTATATGATTCACCTTTTACACACCTCATTTAACTTTCAGGAGTGTCTACTCAGATGTTCTATCAAGACAAACATTTTGATCCTCCAATGTCTTTTGACTTTTAAAAAATGTTTCATTGCTGATGAGTGTGTTCTGCTTAGTGACCAGAACATTGATGTCTTTAGCAAAGAAGTGTGAGTTTGTTGGAAACACTCCCTAATGTGTTTGCCCTTATTCTCCCGGCCTCAGTAGCAGTTCCCAAGTAAGAAGCTGGCTGTAGTTCTTCTGTGCTTCATGCCTAACTTGGTCAGACTATTATTAAAGAATTTATGTAACTTATCTGAAAAATCAATGTATTATTTCCAGGTGAATTTGCCAGCGTCTCAGGAACATTATAGTGACAAAAGACCAGCACTGATCGTACCAATGATAGTTAAAAACTTCTAATAGAAAACAGTGCTTTTAATAAAGCACTTCTCTACTTTAGTGCTTTTTTTCCTTTTATGTTAAGTATTAAAGAATTTTTAAACTGTAACAAAACATAATTTAGTTCTGTTTGAATGCTTTGAGTTGACTTTATCCAAGTAGTTTCTATTTAAAAGAATACCAAAAAGCCATCTATGAAAGTGCTTTGTGCTTTGGGTTAAGTGTTTAAAAAAAAAAAAAAAAAAAAAAAAAAGAAAAAAAGTAGTAATAGTTTATGAGCACTTTATGGGTTCTAACTTGAAAATAAGCAGAACCTGTGGAGAACTTTTTGCAATATATTACAGGTAGTTATTGCAACAACCAGATTAATAAAATGTACATTTTCCATTTTCTTAATATCAGTACTTCGTTTCCCTCCTCCTATTACTTGTTGCGTTTGTGGCTTCTGTTCATATTAAAAGTGAAAGTGATCCTCAAAACCTTTCCTCAAATAACTGGATAATTGGGCCAGTAGTAGAGAGTAAATCTGGAAATCTGGTATATAGGAGGTCCCTGAAACATCTCTTATTTTGCTCTGTGCAGGTGTCACAGCACTGTGCTGTGATACTGTCACTGCTCTGTCTCCACTGGTGCTGTCGGGTTACGGTGAACGAGGGAAGTGAGATTTGAGAGATGCTTATTTTTCACACAGAGTAAATGAATGCTTGCAGGACTCATTGCAACTGTTGACTTTCTATCTTATGAGCAGCTGTTATGTCAGCATGATGCATGTTTGCTGGGTAAAAAACTGTCTGGATGGCTGGGCCCAAAGAGTGGTGGTGAACGGAGTTAAATCTGGTTGGAGGATGGTCACAAGTGGTGTTCCCCAGGGCTCTGTTTTGGGGCCAGTTCTGTTTAACCTCTTTATCAATGACCTGGATGAGGGGATTGAGTGGCACCCTCAGCAAGTTTGCAGACACCACAAGTTGGGCAGGAGTATTGGTCTGCTTAAGGGTAGAAAGGCTCTGCAGAGGCACGTGGACAGGCTGGATTGATGGGCTGTGGCCAACTGTATGAGGTTCAACAAGGCCAAGTGCTGGGTCTTGCACTTGGGTCCCAACAACCCCATGCAGCGCTACAGGCTTGGGGATGAGTGGCTGGAAAGCTGCCTGGTGGAAAAAGACCTGGGGGTACTGGTTGACAGCCAGCAGTGTGCCCAGGTGGCCAAGAGGGCCGAGGGCATCCTGGCTTGTATCAGGAATAGTGTGACTAGCAGGACCAGGGAAGTCATCCTTCCCCTGTCCTCGGCATTGGTGAGGCTTCACCTCAAATGCTGTGTTCAGTTTTGGGCCTCTTACTGCAAGAAGGACATTGAGGCGCTGGAGCGTGTCCAGAGAAGGGCAATGAAGCTGGTGAGGGGTCTGGAGCACAAGTCTGATGAGGAGTGGCTGAGGGAACTGGGGTTGTTTAGCCTGGAGAAGAGGAGGCTGCCTGAAGGGAGCTGCCTGAAGGGAGCTGCCTGAAAGGAGGGTGTAGTAGGTGGGTGTTGGTGTCTTCTCGCAAGTAACAAGCAATAGGACAAGAAGAAATGGCCTCAAGCTGCGCCAGGGGAGGTTTCAATTAGACATTAGGAAAAATTTCTTCACTGAAAGGTTTATCAGTCATAGGAACAGGCTATCCAGGGAAATGGTCAAGTCCCTGTCCCTGGAGGTATTTAAAAGATGGGTAGACGAGGTGCTTAGAGACATGGTTTAATAGTGGACAGGTGCGGTCAGGCTTGATGATTTTAAAGGTCTTCTCCAACAAAACGATTCTATGATTCTATGTTGGGATGTAGCAAGAGCAAGCAATTGGCTGAGATCTTGACTATGGCTGATAACTGCTTGAAAAGCTAAATTTCTTTAGCAGGCTGCCTCCTTGCTTAATGGTAGCTGTTTCCTTGAAAACAAAAATAGTGGTTCTTGCAGGTGTTGTTTCCTGGGAGTTGGGAGGCAAGGGCGGACTGTATGTGCTTCCCACAAACCTGCAGAAACCTGCTGTGCCAAAGGTCAGTGATGGCTTTCCAGTGTGAGAAGTGAAGCTGTACTATTAACAGACTGAATGTAACACACAAAAATTAAAAATCCTGGACGTGCTCATGCCTCTCCCCAAGCCTGTCTGCATAAAGGCTGCCAAAGAGTTCTTCGTTCAGTCTGACTTACCCAGGGTACCCACAGTCCCAGTGGGCTGTCTCAGCTCCCGTCATTGCCTGCGCAGGCTTCAAGCAGAGCCTTTATGCAAAATCATATATTTTATTAAGAAGTCAACCTCTATTTTTTATTTCTCTGTACTTTTGTCATGTCCATTACGTGGAAAAATGCTTTTCACTGTGTGGAAGGGGAATTTTGAAATCCCTATTTCATCTGTTAGGTAGGGATGGTAAATTAGGTACCCAGAAAAGTGCAGGAAGCTCGTGGTACAGCCATCAACAGAGCAAAACTTTCTTACTCGGGCCTTGCTCAGCCTTAACATAGGGACCACTCCAGCTCGTGTGCCGATGATCATAGGATTGGTTGATGCACAGTGGTTTTCTGTACCAGTAAGACCAAGGGAAAACTTAAATAGCACTTATGGTTTTTAAGTGTATTTACATATCTTCCATATGTTCTCCTGTGGATCATATGTAGAATTAATACACTGTATAAAAATGTAGTATATGTACTGTTCAGTAGTTTTAAATGAGAAGGTCCTACCTGTGAAATGGCTGTTCAGAGAATATGCACAAGCTCATTAGGAGGGTGGAATGCAGTAGACTCTAGGAAAGATACATGCATTTCTTTACCTGAATTTGGGCTGGTAAAAGCCCAGTTGCCTTGGCCTTTTTCTTTCAGTGGTGCCATTAAAAACTGGCTGGATGGCCGAGCCCAGAGAGTCGTGGTGAATGGAGCTAAATCCAGTTGCCGGCCAGTCACAAGCAGTGTCCCCCAGGGCTCAGTTCTAGGGCCAGTCTTGTTTAATATCTTTATCAATGACCTGGATGAGGGGATTGAGTGTGCCCTCAGTAAATTTGCAGATGACACCAAACTGGGTGGTAGTGTTGATCTGCTCGAGGGGAGGAGGGCTCTGCAGAGGGACCTGGACAGGCTGGATTGATGGGCTGAGGCCAATTGTATGAGGTTCAACAAGGCCAAGTGCCGGGTCCTGCACTCGGATCACAACAGCCCCATGCAACACTACAGGCTTGGGGATGAGTGGCGGGAAAGCTGCCTGGCGGAAAAGGACCTGGGGGTACTGGTTGGCAGCCGGCGAATATGAGCCAGCAGTGTGCCCGCATGGCCAAGAGGGCCAATGGCATCCTGGCTTGTATCAGGAATAGTGTGGCCAGCAGGAGTAGGGAAGTAATCGTGCCCCTGCACTCAATGCTGGTGTGGCCGCACCTTGAATACTGTGTTCAGTTTTGGACCCCTCACTGCAAGAAAGATGTTGCATTGCTGGAACATGTCCAGAGGAGAGCCACAAAGCTGGTGAGGGGTCTGGAGCACAAGTCTTATGAGGAGCGGCTGAGGGAACTGGGGTTGTAGGCTAGACATTAGGAAAAACTTCTTCACCAAAAGGGTTGTCAGGCCCTGGAATGGGCTGCCCAGGGAGGTGGTCGATGCCCCATCCCTGGAGGTATTTAAAAAAAGGATAGATGAGGTGCTTAGGGACATGGTTTAGTGGTGGGATGGCAGGGTTAGGTTAAAGGTCAGACTTGATGATCTTAAAGGTCTTTTCCAACCAAAGCGATTCTATGATTCCTGGTGATTTCAGAGCAGAGGGACACTGAAGTGGACAGTAGTGTTAGAGGAGTCCTTTCTGTGTGTGGCATTACATGGAAGAAATACTTACTGACAGATTATTCATCTGAGCAAGCTTTCTAGATGGAATCCAAGGATATTGTACACTTTTTACCTACCAAATTTATTTGTAGAAATGCTAAAGCAGAAAGTGGTGAATGGTGTCTATAATCCTGCATGGTTAGATTGTCAATGCAAAGATGTCGTTCATCTTGTTCTCTGCCATTATAGAGAATGGTCTAACCTGAGCTTGGCAGGTGTAGGTTTGTGCCATTAATGGCACTGGACTGGTCAGAGTAACTCTGTGGAAAACCTGTCCACTGGGAAGGAGTGGTTAAACTGGTTCTGCCCAATTTAAATTGTAAATGGGGTCAACCCTATGGAGAACATAACTGTGGTGGGATTACAGAAGAAGCTCTCACCCTCTAATCACAGAATCCTTGATTTTGAAAGGGACAGACAGATGGAGGTCAGCCAGTCCAACCCCCTGCTCAAATCTGGGTCAACTAAGAATACCAGTAGAGGAAAATAAGAAATTAAGGTAAAGAAAAGAAAGGTTTAAAAAACCCTATAGAGAATATAGGGGGGATTAATGTAGCTTTTCCTCTTAAGATTTTGTATATTGAGCAACTTCAAATACTGCAAATTTTACCATGCAACTGTGGACGAATTGAGTGAGATGATGTCATTTTTACAGATGAGGGAATTTCACAATATTAAGAAACAAATAAAAAACGAAGAAAGTTTAAATGTTTTTTCAATGTCCCTTTTGAATTGTGAATGCTCTGAGATGTTTAAAAATGGGAAGTTCACAAGATATTTAGCTTTTACTTAAGCTTATAAAATTTTATTTGTAATTTAAAAAGTTTGTCATGCGATGTATCTCATGAGCACACATTCAAATATAGTGCTGATAAGATTCAAAATACTGCTGTTAGAAAAGTTAGATTTGCATTGCCAGCTAAGCCAAAATTGTACATTTGTTTCATTTAATAGAAGGAGAAGCAGAGAATGTAGCTCCTGAAAAGCCTGAAGTATCTGAAAATGGTGAAGTACCTAATGATCTTCCACCTCAGCCCATCCAAAGGTTTGTTTCTATCCTTTATTCTGTTTGAATCAAACTATGATGTGTCTGGAGGTAACAGCAAGGAAACTTGGAGCACTATGTTTCTGCTAGTGGTACCAAATAATAAATATAATCCCATGTATCCTTTTAATTCACTTTCATGTCCACCTGTAAAGAAAACTTTAACTTTGTGAAGTGTTTTGGACTTATTTTCTTAATCCATAAAGTGCTTCAATGTAATGTTATTAAAATATGAGGGATGTATGGAGAGTCTAATGATAAGAACATTGCATTACATACATGACTTTCATAAGCATGATGTTATGGATGAGATGAACTTGCCTTTGAAATCCCAATTCATTTTTCCTTTGCCCAGCAAAAGCTTGTGCAATTGCATCACTTGTGAAAATAATTTTTTTTCTGTTTATGTTGCTGTGTGTATTGTTAATGTTAAATTTGTTGTTAACGGTAAATAACTGTGTTGTGTACAGGTTATTTTTTTAGTGAGATTAATCAAGAAGCGGTTTTACACAGAATCATAGTTTTTTGTTTTAGGACACATTTTCTAGATTTTCCTAGTATTGCAATATTAGATTGTACACTGGGGATGTTTTCAGTGTTGTAAATTGGCTAATTTACTTAGCTGACATGTGTGTGCATGTCTGTTCCTTTGGAGGACAGCTTCTTTTTATAGTATAAATGAAAAAGCCTCTTTGTTATTGCAGACGCATTCCTCGTCCTAGCAGTGCAAGACCAGCACCTCCCCGAGTAAAACGTCAAGAAAGCGCAGAGATCTTACTTCCAGAAAGGTAAGGAATGTGGGAGATGCAGAGCAGATGTTTCTAGCTCTTGTGCCACAGTATTCTCTATCTTCTGTGCCTCACCTGCTGCTCAACAGCTTTAGGATGGATCATCCCACTGCTTATTGATTCAGATTGGAAAATTCAAGCCTGCTTTATTTGTTTTATTGTTTCTGCAGATCCAGTGCATTACCTAAAAGTTATGGTTGGTAGTCACATCTAGAAGTTCAAAAATATTATTTAATTCTTTTGCCTTTGGGAACTCTGAAACAGATAACCCTAGAACGTTAATCTAAACTACCACTAGAAGAGATCTATAAAACATGCAGTGAATATCCCATGTTCAAAAAAGGCTGAAACAGCCATTTGAAACTATGGACAAAATGGCTTAGTTGATCTGTGATAAGTGCCAGTCACTGAAGTAGTGTGTTCAGAAGGAAAATACATGTCCTTTTGCAAGAGAAGGATGGCTGACTGTTTTCAGAATTGGGCAGGGAATGGAAATGACAGAATTTGATGTTCTTTTAGTTGGTGCTGCTTTATTTTATGGGAGGAAGGGAGGGAACTGCTGTCTCTTCAGTTATGGATAGATTTTAATAGGTATGGACACATCTTAACAGGTTTTAATTTTCATTTTGTCTCTTTCAGGAGTGGTAGTGGTAAAACAGTCTCAAATGTGATCGTAGACCAGCAGATTTCTGATGATGATGATGACCAGTTTGTGGTGGAGGCAGCACTGCCACTGCCAGAAATGCCAGAGGTGGAAATGGTCTGTTCATGTTGCAAATTATAGAACCTTTTTCCATACATTGTTTAAACTTGTTTAAGTAGCTTCTAGTTGAATATTTTTGAATAGTTGTATATTATAGCCATGCCAACTTACTGTAACTAAAGCTCTCTTCCTGCATGTGTAGGAGCCAGAAGTGGAGCTGGTTGAGAATGAAAAGCATGGTATGTTTGCTTTTACATATATTTATATATACATAGAATAAAACCACAGGTTTAAATTAAATGCTGAACGCTTAAAATGCTGAATAAAGCAGCAAAATACCTCCTGAGGGCAGGAGCTTACAACTTTTGCAAGAAAAACAGAAAATATTTATCAAATGCAGTCTTGTTTAGTTGAGCAGCTGGATTTGCAACTGATGTTAAGTACAGGTTTTCTATACATTTTAATGTCAGCAGAATTTAAAATTCTCCATAGAAGTCATAAATTAATGTTTCTTTGAGTGTCAAGTACAGCTTGTCAGCTCCGAGATATGAAATGGTATTGGCTGTTCAAGGCAAGTTACAGAAAAGCTTTTAGGAAAATGATGGACCAGTTCTTATCAACATTTATGCTTACTTGTGACCTCAGATCTCTGATTCAGGGTCTTCCATTATGGCTACACTGGGTGTGATTTAGGCAGATACACTTATCTGCATCCAAAAATTCCTAGTAAAGGAAAATATGTATCTGTCAACACACTTATCATGTGCAGTTCTTGAATTCTTCCAGAAGACGGGTGCAAAGGAAAAGCCTTTGTGTTAATACAGCTCAAGGATCTGGTTCTGTACCAAGAGTTGTTCAGTAAATGGTATTGATGATACAGTTTGATTTAGAGGACACTGGAGAAAATAGATCAAATACCAAATGCCTTGTATCTCAGTAATTAAAACACATAGTAGAATGCTGTTCATGTTGCTCTAAGGATTGTTTACCTTAAAAAAAGAAAAAAAGCAGTTGGTTTTGATTTTATTGTCTGAATGTTTAAAATAACATTTTAGTGCCAACCAATACTGAGAAATACACTGATTTTTGAACAGGTGGGCTTGTGAAAAGAATCCTAGAAACAAAGAAAGATTATGAGGCATCACAGAAATCATCAAAGATGACAGAGAGGGTAAGATGGTAATGTCCTTCAAAGAACTGTGAATATTTAATCGTGACCTTTTTCGCTGGCTTAAATGTGTTTTTTCCATTTATGATCAAGCTTCCTCCTTGATGTGTTATGCTGCTTTTTTTCCTCCGTTAGTCTGTCAGATATTGTTACCTTCTCTGTGTAGTGCTCTCTCTTTCTCGCCTTTAATTTTTGTGGTTTGGGGTTTTTTTCACTATTTCAGTACAATTTTTCAGGGAGCCTTCTTTAGCCTACTCTTTTGTTTTCCAGAGCAAAGTCTGCTGATTTCAGCCTTGCCTTAGATGTAGTGGGGCACTTTGCATTTGTACGGCTGCACCATTATTGTTTTAATCTTGGCTCTCCTCTGGGCATTTGAAGAGCGCTGCCCAGCAATCATTATCATTGTCTAAAAAAAAAAAAGGGATCTTTGGTGCAGTTAACCATAAGTACATTAACCAAAGTATTTTTGTATCACCAAATGTTTCCCTAGTAATGTCCTAGCATACCCCAGCATTCAGGTCTGAATCTATGAAGTGATTTGATTTGATTTTTTTCCACAATCAGTAGTTGAGAAAAGGAAAAGTGGGTTTTGTTGTTGCTGGGTTTTGTGGGTTGCTTTTTTTTTTTTTTTGCTTTGACAGCTTATAAAGGGTCTAGAAAGGGTCTAGCGGTGATCACAAAGCAAAAGGTTGCACCCCCCTGATTTCAGCGTCTTCCTGTTACAACTGGAGAGCTCTTACTTTTTCTGACTTGCAAAGCTCATGTTACAAGCAGCAGCAAAAGGCAGAGCATTTAGATGGCCTTTTCTGATCCATTGGCCCTTTGGAAAGTTTTAAAATCACTGATCTAGTTTGATGTGCTGGCGAGGAGGCACTGAGGAATGCAGTGCAATGTGCTGTTGTAAAAATACGGACAGGTATGTAATGTTTTGGAAAGGCGAGTGCTTTTCATGAACTCTTAAATCTTCAATTCCAATCACATATTTTCTCTCTTTTTTTTTAAATGTTAATTCAGTATTGTAGGGTTTTTCTACCTATATTCTTTTTCAGGAATGATCTATAGTTTGGCATACTGTTTTAAGATGCTGCCACTCAGACCTCAAGAGTCCAGCTTCTCACAGAGCATCAAGCTTTTTCATAAAGCTGCCTGAAATCAGTAGTGACTTGAAGCGCTGACCATTTGGCTGCCTCTTTTGGCTTTACCAGCTATAGTAATTTGGTAATGACTAATGTTATTATGATAGGCTACGAGCAGAGTGTACAGGGGAGTTGTACTGTTTTAAAAACCTGGTCTTATCTAGAACCTGTATGTCTTCATAGTCACCTCTACAATCTTCAGCAGAAGTGACACAGTGTTAACTTTTAGGATTGGAATTCTGGGAGGGTAAAATCAACAATTCTCTCTTCTTCAGCAGAGTTACTCCCGCATACTTTTGTGTCCAGTGATAATGGGTCTGCCATACAGACCAGCCTTTCCATTTCTTCCCCAGCAAGTTGAGAAAGTCGGGAAGGCAGATCAGACCCTTGGGGGAGTTTTTTCCTATCTGAAGTTTGGGACTGTCCGAGATCCATGCCTGGTTGGAGGGAAGAAACTTCCTTTCATGTATTGCAAGGGCTGAGGTTAATGAAGAAAATGAATCCTCCTTAAAATAGGACAACACCTGTAGTTTCCTGGTCATAAAGCTTTAACTACTCATAACAGATTATCCGACTAGCTGAATCATGTACCATTTATTATAGATGTGCAGCTTGTAGCATCTGTGTACTGGTAATTGAAACACTGTTGGCTATTTCTAATGAATATGTCTGATGTGAAAATTTGCCTGCTTTAATAAGTTCTGTCTTTATATAACTGTTTGGAGAAAAGAAAGTGTAAAAGTTGATATTGCTCTGTTTATGCTGTAGCTCTAAAGCTCATTACTGGAACGCACCTTGAGCTGACACTTGTGAGAACAAGAGGTACAGCTGTTCCTGGTTTTATAACTAGGTGGTGCTGTTGAATCATCAGTCTTGAGACTAAGTTTTGATAGTAGTTCATGTAACAATGTCTTCTGCTAGTACATAATTGTGCTGTAGGCTGTACTGTTTGGTCTTGTGTCCTGTCAGCTTAAGCGCTGGACATAGAAAGGGACAATGGGGGAGGGTTTACAAAACCACATGGATTTCATGCTCGGGAATCTTCCTCTGGTGTTTGTGCTAAATTTTCTGGTTTTTTTTCTGAATAAGAGTAACTAAAACGATTCCCTTTTAACCCCTTAGATTTTTTTAAATGCACATGGACAATTGTGTCCTACAATAACCATTTAGTCCTATTGCCCGTTTTCAGTCTCTAAAACGTTCATTCAGTCCTTGTTTGTCTTTTGTTGCATCTTTTGAAGCACTGATCTGTGTTAGAAGCGCTGATAATAGACAACTAATTCTGGAAAAAAACGTGCTGACTTCCTAGTCCATCACGTGAAAACTTGCACACAATGCTAACCTCCTGGAATATCATCTGATCTCATATCCAAGCAGCTGGCTGCTACTGCAGTAAGTTTCTTTGCCGCTTCTGCTTTTCAAATTACGTTGTTGAAGTTGTTGCGATCCAGAGAGGAGTAGTGCAGTTTTCCTGACAGCAGAGGAAAAGATCAATGGAAAAGATGATTAAAAATGCTTGGAGTTAGTGACTGGGACTTGACAGATGTAGTTCAGAAAACATGAGCTGGAGATATTACTGAATCCTGAGATCCTTAGATTTAGAGGACAGTGACACTGTGACTCAGGAGACAGTAAAAGTAAAAAATACATTTCCAACGTGGCATTGCCTCTGGGAATATTTCAGGGAGCAGATATGCAGAGGGTAGCAGGTGGGGGTCTGGCATGCTCGTGTGGCCCTAGCATCATGAGCATGTCTCATCTCTGAGGGATGTTCCTAACATCCTGAGGAAGGCAGTGGCAAGATTTATTCTGGCGAGGCTGCAGACCAGCAATTTTGGGAGGAACAGTTACTGGTCTGTGGAATCTCTTTGGAGAGAGGCAGCAAAAGTAATTAAAACGAAGGAAGAGTTTCAAGTGGTTTATTCCTGCCAAGTGGTCTAGGCAGGCAAGTGGAACCACGTCCTGTTATGTTGATGGGACTGTGAGAATGGGTCAATGAAGTCTGGCCAGTGTGCTGTGTTCAAATGGCCGTAGGTTTTGCGCCAGGTCTGGCTCTGCAGTCTGCTGGGAAGCAGTATCAGTCTGGGATTTGACCATTTCTCCCCAGACTGTCAGCTCTTTGATTTAATTTGTTTTCCATCAAAGTCTCCAGAAGAAATATCTTCTACATCAGTATGCAACTGTATTCCAAAATGTATTATGCGTTGGAGAGTAAAATGTAATTGTACTTCTGTATTTTGGAATAAGGTAACCAAAAGTCCAGTGAAAATTTGAAAGAATACTTGCTTTGGGAAATTGCATTTGATGAAATGAAGGTTATCCTCGTGTCTGTCAGTAAGAACGTTCATCTTCCCCCGTTCTGTTAAACTATTCCATGCATCCAAATTAAATGAAATATTTTCCCAGTTACATTCATTAGTCTTTAAAGCCTTGTTCTTCTGCCAGTTGGGAAAATGAAGGGAGAAAAAAATATGTTTGTATTCCGAGTGCTCGAACTTTTGGCTAATACTTTATTAAGTCCAATATTCAGAAAAAAAATTATCAAATGGGTCTACCTGATTTATTGTGGATTAATTAACTAGAAATTAGGTGAGGTAACAATGGTGAACTTTTGGGGATGTTTCACACCTTTACTTCTAACTGCTGATTACCAAGGAGCAGTTATTTGTGTTAAAAGCACTCCTCTGAAACCTTTTATGTGCTGTGTTTCCCAAACATGCATTTTGCTTTTTAAGAAGTTCTAATAAAGAAAAAGAAGAGAAAAGGAAAGAAGACTGGGTCTTTCATCATCTACGTTTTGCATGTGCAGAAACTTAAAATAATATACACAATTTTCAGGTCAAACAAAGAGGTCATTCTGGAAATACACAAGATTTTTGCTGCCTTGATTAGCTGTGTTCAGCCTAACAAATTCCTAAAAAGACTTCCTAAATGTATTTGTTTAGAATCTAACCCTCTAATGTTAAACAGAGAAAGAAACAGATGTTACATTTTGTATTCCACTTCATTTATTTGATGTGTGGAAAATGTAGGCAGGTTATTAAATAGTTTTAAGCAAGTGGGATCACAGAATTCCCATCCTTGTACTACCAAATACAGTTCACAGGCTTCAGAAAAGAAACAGCTTTGAGGTTTGTGCTAGGAACAAGTGATATTAAATAGCTTAGCACCTGGATAATATTAACTTTAATTACAAATGTGATAAATTAAGTATGTACTTCTAAGCGTAGAATAAATACAATCATTGCTGATTGTGTTTGTTTAAAGTTCTTCAGGTCATTGATTTTTACATTAATCCATCAGCTGCATGACATTGGGTGTCCCCTCCAGTCAGTGCAATTAGTAATGTGTCATGTAACCAGATGTATTCATACATCCCACCATTTAAGTATTTTGAAGAGGCTCACCATTCAAGACTACAGCTTCTCAGCATCCTGCCAGCTTAATATGTCATAAGAAATGTTGACAGTAAAATTTAATAGGAGTTACCTGCAGAAGGGCTTTCATCTTTGTGTGACAGCTCTATTCATGATGATGTGATGTTATCAAGGTGATCTGAATAAAGCTGCAGTGAGAAATTTTTGGTGCAAGCATGCCGTTCCTAAAAAATAAGAACTGTACCCAGCAGTCTGCTTATGCGCAAGCACCATAGGAGCTTAAACTGGATGAGTGTATGCTTGAATGTCCTTGTTACACTACTACCAACTCTCAGAAAAAAAACTGTGGTTCCCAAGTAATTGTGTTACAAGCTGTGAACACAGGAACAGGATTTGTGTCACTCTTGTGATATTCCTGGTATCATGGCTCCTTTGCTGTGGCCTTTGCACAAAAAAACACAAAATGTGCTCTCCTGTGGGTACAGTATAAATACAACATGAAACAGCAGATGGATATGTTAAACAGAAAGGATATATAAAAGTGCAGTGAGACAGCTGTGATTTCCATCCCTGGGAGAGACTGCAGTGCATCAGCTGTGTAGCAGCAGTGTGTTGTAGGACGCAGTACAGGTGACTTCCACATATTTCAAGAAGCTTATCAGTGGGTTTGGCTGGGATATTCTTCTGGGGCATAGACTGGTGCGAAATCAGTTGGTTAACAAAAGGAACATGTTTATTGCAAATTCTTTTTCAACAGGAAAGAGGCTGCTGTTTCAAGAGGAGGAGGTCGTGGACCCAGAGTTTCAGCAGTGTAAGCAGAAAAGGAAAGCTGGGCAGGACTGGCACCCAATATGCCATTATGGCTGAATTAATACCATTTGCTATCATTAATTACCGCTAGAGTTGTCTCTTGGCATGTGTGTGGTCAAACTCATAGGATTCTGCTTAGCGTGCTGAATACTGCACCAAATACGTAAGGCTTTATGAACTGACTTCTCCCCAACACAGACTGAATGTGAAGTAAGGCAGACTGGCTCTGGGGGCTGAGGTGGGGTGTTTATGTACATCTGAAAAGTCCAGCCCTTTTTAGAGGTATCAAACGTGAACTGGGGGGAAAAAACCATCACCCCCACCCTCAAAAAAAAAAAAGAAAAAGCCCCCTTCAAAGAGCTATCCTTTTATTTTCTTTTGGTGCCTTCCAACTCAGAAGCAGGTCAGACTAACTCTGGTAAATCTAATGGTAAAGAACATTGTGTCTCCGATTCCTTGGCCTGTTATTGAACTCGGTACCTGGCATAAGCAGAAAAAGCATCCTGTTCATTTGAAATGACTTAACATTTACTGTTTTCCCTGTGTTTCTGTGAAAGAGTTTCTTATGGTGATCCCTAGTGCATAGTTACAATCTACTTAAAATGCAGACTCTAAAAACCGGGAAAAGAAAACACCCTTTATGATCAAAAAATATTTTGTACAATAAAAAACCCCACCTTGTTGCTTTTGCATTGAATGTATCAAAATTACTTGTCCAAAATGAAGTTTCTGTCCTGTCCTATAGAAAGAGGTAGGGGGAAATGGCATAGCTCAATAAAACTGTGATTACTTGGGTCTGTTTTCATAATGGGACATAATACAACAGTTAAAAGGGGCTGTAGAAACTATTAAGTGCTTGGTGGATATTTGTTCTAATTTGATTCATATTTAAAAACTGTTAATTTAAAAAAATGGAAACAAAGGAGAAACTATATAAAAGTAAGCAAATACTGTTTCTAGAAATAAACTTTTCAAACAGCAGGGAAAAAAATATCACCTCTTTAGCTTAGTAGATGTCAGGCACTTCAAATGCCCTCAACAGCCTAGGAAATGGATGTCTTGTGAATGATCCATTTTATGGAGCTGTGCACGCGGCAATATTTATTCTAATTGCTTTAGCAAGGGTAAATTAAACACAAGTAAATTCTAGTGGCTTCTGGAGCCCTGTTGATAATTTCCCCTTCATTGAAGAAAAAGAAAATTCCTGTTTTTTAATTTCTCAGGCCCCTGTATCCAAGTCCACGTTGTGTTCTCTTCGGATTGAGGTAATGGGAAAGGCAGACTTTTTCCCAGGAATCCAAAATAAACATTTATCTTGGTGCCTTATGAAAAACACGAAGGAAAGGAAGCCTGTTGGGCCTACAGAAGTGATATAGGCTTTTATATGGGGATAATTTATTGATTCTTGGGCTTTTGTGAAAGGAGAGTTCATTGAGGTGTATGGCCTAATTAAATAGACTGGAACAATTCTGATTCTGGCATTTTTCTTAAAACTGAATATATCCTGTTACATGTTTGTGCAAAATGAGCAAAGGTGGCATTCAGGACTCTTACCACCCATGTTGCCTGTTGTAATAAACCATCTGCTGTAATTCTTCGTGATTTAAAAAAGTAACCCATATAGACTTTAACCCATAACTGTAACTGTGAAACTGAGAACAGAGAGTATGGCTTTCCCCTCTGCCCCCTTAATTACTTGTAATTAGCAATAGCTGGCAAAGCTTGAGTGCTTCATGGTGACAATTCTCTGTCCTGAGCTCAGCATTCTGTAGACTGCAGGAAGTGTAATGTGGCATCTTGGTTGGACAAGTGTTAGTGAAATGAAAGAAAGGATTGATGGTTATTTTTTAACTCATGTGAGGAGGGACAACAGCGTGCCAGCTGAGCTACTGCACATTCAGGTGTTGAGGAGATTGTCTTGGGAGCTTGAAATTCAAATGCTTCACTTTTAAAGAGACATATACTAAAAACTCCTGCATTTTCTTTTACCACTTAGATTTATAGTACGTGTTTCAAAGACATGGGGTTTTTTAACGAGCCTGTTGATGCACCTGTTTAAGTCTGAGTAGTATTTAATAGATTTTTAGTGGTAGTACGTTTCAGTGCTTGAAATGACTTTGGATGGGATAATATTTTGTCCTTCTTATGTCAATTTTGAAGAACTGAACTACACAAAGAGTATGCTGGAGTTACAAGAACATATTAAAATTATTTTTTAATATTTACTAATACACTTTGAGGGCATCTTCCTAATTTATAGAAAATATTCCATAGTGTTTTACTTCCACTTGAGCTTTTCAAGCAGCTGTGTGTTTTAGCATGGAATATTTCAAATTGTTATCTGGATCTATGTTTTAAAGTATACAATTCTGGTTTGCTTGTTTACTGAATTGTGGGATTTTCACTTTTTTATTTGCATACCATATTTGCTGGTGTTGAGAAGTGTGTCTGCTTGGACTGTCTAGGTATCAGGGAGGTCACACCAGCATTACAAGAACATAAAACATTGAACTTGGCATTTGGAAAATAAAAAAGAAGCATTCTTCAGGTTCTCACACACACAACTATGTTCTCAGATAATGGACTGGCTGAGTCTTCTCGTTTCTGAGATAGTTGTATTTGAAAGAAATTTCTTATCTCTTGGCTGTGGCTTCTTCTAATGGATGGTGGGGGGGAAAGTGGTAAGGGTTTGGTGTACTTTGGAGGAGAGGAAAAACAAGGCGATGGGACTTCTTCCTGGGAAGCTGTTGGATCTAATAGAACTCTGCTCTGCTGATGAACTGAAGGTGATTGTATTTATAGGTAACTTCCCAATTGCATGTGGAAAGTATGGTGCCATGGATTAAGCCTTCCCTATGGCTTTGGTGGAGCACAACATGTAGGAAGGACTAGAAAAACAGAGTTAGAATAGAGAGCAAAGGGTTTTGAAACATTGTGAGAGTGCAGATCTATTCATGCATCTTTACTAGCTGCAGCCAAAATGGTGGGGCAAAAAAATATTTCTAGGAAAGAAGCTTTTGTCAACCTGAGATGTGTGCTGAGCCTTAGTAAATGCCCAGTCCTGTGATCTGTGCCTTCAGGGGCACTCAGGCAAAAGCTCTCTTCTCTGGGGAGCTGCAAGATCGACAGGGAGAGGAAGCTGGATGACACTGATGGGAACACTGTTGGCCATTGTGCTCAGAGGTTGGCCAAGGAGGAGACCCAGGGGAGAAGATCTGCTCAACCCTAAGCAGCTGCGCTCAGAACAGGGGTGTTCACCAGCTCTTGGGGGATGAAATGGGTCAAGAAGCAGCGCTTTCATCTTTGTGTTGTAAAGGATAGCAAACACATGGATGGCTCCAGAAAGTATCTAAATAACGTGTTTTATGTAATGTAGTATAATGAAACACCTGCTTCTGCGAGAGAGGTATGGGTCGAGTGAGAAAGAATTAAGATGAGTGTTATTTTTAACAGTTTAGCCAGCACTCATGAATTGACTTAGGAAGCAAAGGTCACAAGTTCAGCAGCATTTGTCGCTTCAGCCCAGTTCCTAATTAAACAACTTCAAGATCATAAAATCGCAGTAAACTCAGAAGTCCCACAGTTTTCATGCGCTGTGTGTGTGGTAAAACACAAGCGTCAGACGCAAGTAAATCTCAGCCTTCAGATCTTTAGAAGTATTTTTCTAATATATATATATATATATATATATGTATCTGACTTCATCAGTAAGCCAAGGGCTGCTGAAATGTGTTTGGCAGTAGTCCCCGCTGCCTCCAAGTGCAGCTGAACAAACAGCCCACAGCTCACACAGGAAGACAGGCCAATTGGGTAGGAGGGCAGGAGGGGACAGCGTGGTAGATTTGGTGTCCCAGCACGAGAGAGAAGCACACTGCCACCTCTGTGTTTATATAGCCGCTAGGAACTGTGCTTAGGAATTGGTTGATCCTGCGGTTGGGGTGGTAAAGAAAGAGCTTTCTAGTTTTCTGGCATACATTAAGTGACCAAAATGACTTTAAATAAACTTTGCTTAAAGCTTTGTGTGTCTTAAAGAAAAACTTGGTTTGGGATTTCGACCTGTAGGGCTCTTGGAAGGAAAGAAAAATTAGGTTGTTTTTCTTGATGGGGGAGAAAAAAACCCAGCAGACTTTTCTTTAATGGTGATTGTTGTTTTCAGGGAAGGCTTTCCTGGAATACAGAATTACAGTGTGTTAGTAATGTGGCATCACTTTGCTCTTTTTATGGCATCCTTTTGCGCTCCGTGACTTTGCTGCTTTAGCAAACACTTTCTCTGTATTTAACTTGCAGTAAGCTGGGAGGCTTCAGGAGATTGACCACAGAGACTCTGCTGGCTGCACATGAGGGAAGTGTGCACAAGACCGAATTATTTTTGAGTAGTGGAGTTTATTGAGGCCACATCTGCAGTCTGCATGATTTTACAACCACTGTTAACAGAAGTACAAGGCATGGAATAACCGCCGTCTATTTTAGCTGTGCAGCGTGAAGTGCTATTATTAGGACCAGCATTAGGAGCTGGAAATCCAGATACAGACTGTGGAGGGAGAGAAGCATCTTGAAGGGACCGATTTAGAGAACTAGGAGGCTGTGCCCTTCAGCATCTCTGTAGCTCCCAAGTAGCAGCAAAACACTGTGGCAAGCAGGTCCAGTGAACGTTTATGGTGTGGTAGCCTATAACATGAGCAGGGATGCTTCTGCTTCTCCAAGTTGCTGCCTTTCAGATTTCATAATCTTCTCCCTCCAGAGTTCAACATGACCTTTTTTTCAGTGTCGTTACACACTGTGACTTGCAGCGGTATTGAGTACATGCCAGTTCACCAAGTCCTGGTGCAGGGCTCTGGAGTGACACAGTGACAGTCCAAGCCTTGCCCCACAGAGTGCGCAGGGGGAGGATGGGTGGATGTGTGATTTACGCAGTGAACGCGTTGGCAGCCAGTGGCAGCAGCAGTAGATAGCAGATAGTCAACAACAGCTTCTGTTCAATGATGCCCCATTAAGCCACAGAAATTTCCCTTTCAATATATAGAAATAGGTTGAAGTAAACCATGACTGGATGTGAAGGAGGTTCCCCCTTCCCCGCCCCAGCTTTTGGGAAAGGTCATGTTGAGAATGAGAACATCAGTGAGATCATTTATGGAATCAAATACTAATTTTACTTTTGTGCACTTGTGATCTGAAAAGCAATTTAATATTGCTGATGCTATTGCACAGGTTTGTAGCCATCCTCTGTAGCAGTGGTGACCTATATATGGCATGCTTTCTGCTCATCTATTTCTAGACTGTTGCTCTGTTTCTTCTTTTTCATTGCAGACCGTCATCAACATTTTTCCAGATACTTCAGAGTTAGCAGTCTCTAAAACATTCTTCATTAAATACCTCATATGTGCAACAAACATTTTTGCTAGTTTTGATGCTTTCTTTCTTCATCCTTTCTATTAGGAGAAGCCCTTTGTATCAGAAGAAGCTAGGAAAAAAGAGAGAGACTTGGTAGCCAAAGAAATTGAGAAGTTTCAGGTCTCTGTTCAGACTCTGTGCCGGAGTGCCCTTACGCTTGGCAGGATCATGGATTACATTCAAGAAGACATGGATGCCATGAAGAACGAGTTGCAGATGTGGCGGCATGAGAACAGACAGCATGCAGAAGCTCTACAGAAAGAGCAAAGGTGAGTGTGATCAGGGAAAGTTTGATTTATCTCTCCAGACAAATTTCTGTTTTTTAGGAGAGTGGAGAGTTTTGCTCACTTTTCAAAGAAAATTTGTCATCAGTCATTTTTGTGGTTTTGGGATTATTATTTTTTTTGGCAGTCTGAATTGTTTTTTGAAGTGTTAAAGTCTTAAGGTCATTTCAGCTCAATTTCACCTGATGTACATGACAGCAAAGATGCAAATGTTTGTGAGGTGAGAGGGCTTGATGTTTTGTTTTCTTCTTCTCACAAATGTATAAGGACCAATGGGGGAAGAGCTTAGTAAACAAAGTAGATTTTCAGTCGGGACTAGGAGTGGATTCCTAAATCACAACCTGCTCTCTTTGCACCATTGAATTCAGTGTGTTCAGCTGTGGTGTTAATAACAGTTATTGTCATCTGTGCACGGTTAAAGAACAACATTGGGAAGCCAGGAGAGTGAAGGTGATGTGCATAATAGAAACCAGGAGGTCAAGCCTAAAACCAGTTTCTTTGGCCTCGCTTGTCTCACCAGTGTGTCTTTATGCTCCTTGAAAATAGAACTTCCCTTCCAGTTGTGTGTCCTCTGATCTTAAACATGAGCTAGATACCGATCTTCTTGGATTCACAGTCAGCCTTGATAGATTTGCTGCTCCCTGGGTCCACGTGCTTCATTTATGCAGAAGGAAGTATGCGTGGTATTCTTAGCTAAGTCCTATCTAGGTAGGTAGCAATGTGTTAAATTTTGGAAATTTACAGCTGCTGGCTTAGTCCACTGGCTGGAGTGGGAATTAGGGCTTTGGTTCACATACAAAGTGTAATGATGTTAATTCCTTGCACTTACATAGCACCTTCTATCCCAAAACCTTGACAGGCTTTAAAACTCTTGTTGGCCTCAGAGTGCACCACCCCTGAAAAGAGAAAGGAAATGGTGCTTGGCTTTATTTTACAGTTGGAGAAACTGAGGCATTGACTCACTCGCCTTTGCACCACACCCAGCGATAGAGAGCAAGTCTCGGGCCTTTCTCCAGCACGTGCTTACTCAGTGGATCCACTTTGGCCTTGCCAAACAAGTCATTTGTACTTCAGCTGGTTTCCCAGCACAGTGACTGTACGTGCTTCACTGGACTCATGTGTTCCCGGGCAAAGCGTACTGAGGACAAGACACTCTCCTTGATGCTGATGCAGAAGGAGAGAGGGAGTGGGAAGAAGGAACTGCCCAGCTGATTTTGTTTGCAGATTTATATCAAACCAAGCTTTACAATGGCCGGCTGTTTCGTGCAAGACTGCAGGCAGGCTAGCATCCCCTCGGCAGAGCCACTCGGTTCCCTTTCACGAACTAAGACTGCTGCAGCACTTCACAAGGTTTCATATGAGATCCTGATCAGATCAGTGTAGTGCTAAGGCATGTCCAGTCCTTCAGGAAAGAATTACAGAGTATCAGACATGAAGAGGACAATGCTTCCCATATGTACTCAAATTTGGATGCATGTCTTTGCTTTCTTTGCTTCTGTGAAAGACAATTGAAGGATCCCATTGGGGAAATGTTAGTGCAATTTCTAGTGATGCTTTTTGTGATTTATGCTAATGTGGTAGAAAGGAGAGGAAAGCTAAATGATTTTGAGATGCAGACTTTAGCTAATGAGTCCTCAAAGCGACTGGGTAATCCAGAATGACAGCAGGCGAGTTCAGTCTGTCATTTCCCTGGCTGTTCAACGTTCCTGAAGATCAGCAAAGCATTACAGAAAGGGGCACATTTGTTTTAAAGCCAAACAGCCCCATTCACTTCAGATGCGTCAGTGTACTTGTGGTGTATCAGCATAGGATTTATTAAATTTCCTATTAGCGTGGGATTGCCTGCCCTTGTCAGCAGTTAGTGATGGGTCGGTTTTCACATACCTTGCCTCTTCTCAGACATCTACCTGCTATAGCTTGTTTCTGCTGGCAGCTGCTGGTGTCTTGCTGCTGGCTTGCTGGTTTGTTGTAGGAAATAGCTGGTGGCAGGCCAGCAACCTCCACAGGAGTTGTGTTTGTCCCTCTCTGCCACGTGCTTCTCTCATTTAAGCTCTTGAGGTGAGGCCCACAGAGATGGCTGTTACCGTGTCTATCATGGTAGGAACCAAGGGCCCCTATAAAAGGTGGGTATCCTTAAAATCATAGAACGGATTGGGCTGGAAGAGACCTTTGAAGATCACCTAGGCCAACCCCCCTGCCATGGGCAGGGACATCTTGCACTGATCAGGTTGCTCAAAGCCCTGTCCAACCTGACTTTGAACACTTCCAAAGATGGGGAACTTCCACAGCTTCTCTGGTCCTCGTTCTGTTACATCCCACAGTCAGGTGCTGCTTCATCCCTGGGCCAAGCGGTTGCAGCTTTTGTCTGGGTAAAATGAAAGAAGTGCTTGACATATGCAAAGTGTGGGGAGAAAAAACTGCAAAGCAGCTTTTAGCAGGATTTTAGCAGAAAAAAATAGATGAGCCAAGAAGTGACTGTTCACTGTTGAATTGTGGGTGATCTCTCTTGAGCAGTATTTTACTCTGTCCATGTTGTTAGTTTTGTTTTTGTGCTTCTTATTCTAAACTTTCTTTCATGAAGGGTGGGCGCGATTTAAATTCTTTGTGAACTTTGTGGTATTGAATGTACTTTCTTGGAGGCTTAAGTAACCCAAAGCAGCATAATGTTTAATAACATTACGCTCTTCGTGTCTCTTTCAGCATCACAGACAGTGCTGTAGAACCATTAAAAGCTGATCTGGCTGAACTGGAACAGTTGATTAAAGACCAGCAAGACAAGATCTGTGCCGTAAAAGCTAATATTTTAAAGAATGAAGAAAAAATCCGGAGGATGGTTCTTAGCATAAACCTGTCTTCAAGAAGGTGAAGAAGAGGAGGGGAAAAAAAAAAAAGCAAGCCTTGGGACTGACTGACATTCTTACCAAATAAAAACAAGATAGCAGAGAAAACTAAGATATGCCTTGTTTCAATATAAAATGTTTAGGGACCAGAAGCCTAAAAATTATATAAAATCCCATTATTGCATTGATGTTTAGTTGTTGATATTACCCAGGATAAATTATATTAATTTGAATGCTCGAGTTGCAGAGCTATTAAAATAACTTGTTTGTTTAGATGCGAACTGCTGTTACTCACTTACCAGGTCTTCACAGCTCTCCCTCCCTCCCTGGCCGTTGAGCACAGTTTCTGAGCCACTTCTCTCTACATCTCCTTCTCCTCGTTCCCACTGAGGTTACTTTTGAACACGCCGTCATGAACAATGGGTATTAGATACTACTTTTGTCCCCTTAAAAAAATGTTCCAAACTCCTGCAGGTCAGAAGGTTCCTGAATCCTGTTTGTTATTAACAGGGAAAATTATCTACCAAACAACGCCACAAGATCAAGAAGTAAAGCCTTGTATAACTTGCAGTTCTTTGCCCCGTTACAGAGATGATGTCATGTTTTCAGAGCTATCAGGAATCTTATTAGGAACAACTGAAAATGCAATACAAGCATCACCATGTAAGGGAGCAGAAGTATTTTATCTACACAGGTGTTAATTCCATTTTTATTGCATATGTTCATTTGGAAAGGATTAATTTAAGTACCTGTTTCCTCCCAAATGCATGTTCCTGTAACTTTTTGTACGTGAATAATTCCACTGATTTTTTTAGTTAACTGCAGATGTCTGTACTGTTTTCCTAATGACCTCTTGAGTGTACTGCACGTTAGAGTCCAGCTTTACTTATTCCTAAATCTGCAAAGTGTGTTAGCGTAGACAGAACTATATGACACTGCACTGAGCGCAGAAGGCTCTAGTCCCTGCAAGGCTGTTCTCTCAAGGTTTTTGTAATGTGCGAGCACATCTTCTCCTCCCATGTTGTTTGGATTACGTATGAAGTGCTAGTGTCCTTTTTTTCCTTCTTTGATTGGCAAATCTGCGGGTTGTTTTTTTTCTTTCTTCTTGTTTTCTTTTTCTGGTATCTGGACCTCAAAAAAGCTACCAAATGGATCATCACCAAACAGTGTGAGTATTTAGTATGTTAAATGCAGACATTTTAAAGGGTAAGATGCTTTACTGCATGGGGTTTTGGTGGGGGTGGAGAGGAAGTAGGGGACTTGTGAAGGAACAGGAGAAATATTCTCATCTGTTCTTAACAGCATATGAGACTCTGGGCTTTGCTTTTGAATCGCTGCTTCATTTTTTTAATTTCAATATGTGAACTTAAATGGTGAAGCAATACTGTGGGTAGGGTCCAGAGAGGCAGGACTCCTGCAGTGGCCCAGCCCTGCGTTCCCACCCTCTCCTCCTGTGCATTGCTTCTCACCCAGGGCTGGAGCCTGTCCACTGGGTTTCATCACATGAAGGAAAAGGGGTTCAGGATGTCCACGAGAATCCCCAGAGTCCAGAACTGATGGTGAAAGCCTGTGTGGCCAATATATATATCTTTGGAGCAGCTTGAATACTCCCTCCCTGCTCCCTTTAAATACTTGCATCGAAAAATACAGGGTTTGGTCGGATTGCTCAGACCCCTGCTTAGACAGTGTTTGACCCAGTGAGTCCCTGGTCCCTCAGTGCTTCTGTTGCCACTGCTTTAAAAGCACAGAGAGATTTTTTTACCAGTCCCCCAGCCTTTGTCACCCCCTTGGTGCCTCTTCCACGCCCCTTCTGTGTCCACAGACAAGACCAGCACGGTGCTGCTGGAGTACAGGGCTGGCAGGAGAGCGGTAAGAGGAGACCAGTAGCAGGGGGTTTCAGGTGCTCTCCAGGGACATGAAGTGATTTCAGCTCTGCCCTGGGTTAAACAGGATTTAAATAATGACTTTTCCTTTCCCTCAGCTGCTCTGTTCCACTAAGTTCTCTTCACCAGACCCTCTCTCCTAGTCTTCCCCCTGCTGATGAGCGCTGCGTGCTCTTCACGTGGTGACATGACCCATGCGTTCGTCTGTCCTTGCGTTAGAAGTGACTGTCCCCTGAGCCAGAGTGGAAAGCCTGCGGTTTATATAAACCTGGGGCTTGGAGGCACTGATTAGGTTCCTGGGAGGCCTTAGCAATGACTTCTTGCATCTTTATGCACCCATTTTTTTACGCTTTCTGCATCAAATATCACTATAAGCAAGAGTGGGTTAGCAGGGTTTAATAACGCCTAACATCTCCCACAGTCTTGGCTGGCGCTCTGGCTAGGTTTGCTTTGTAATAAATGGCTGTGCCTCACAAAGGGGAAAGGAGCCCCTCTAAAAATGGATAGAGAAGAATGTCTGTGCGTGTGCATCTGCCTGCGTCTTGCTTGCACATGATGCCTTGCTCGTGCCTTGGGCTTGCGTTTTGGCTTGTAGTTCATTAGCAAGGGAAACCTTGCTGGCACGGTGGTTTGGGGTTTAAAACCCTTACATTGTCAGGCCCTTCTGGCGCTAATGGAGCCTGACAGTTCTGGGAAGCAGGACTTGTATTTCACAACGTGCCTGACATTCCTCTCTTGTGCAGGTTGGGAGGTGGCTGCCAGCCACTCTGTGTTAGGGCTGGAGAATATTTCTCAGCTGAAAAGGTAGAGCTGCTGGCAGGATCCTGAAATGCAGGGGCTAGCCAGCGAAGGGACACCAGTGGGGTGATGGGGACCTCCCCGGATCAGGAGGACTTCAGGTCCAGGGGCAGAGGAGGCTGAAAGGGGACAGTGGGGTGAGCTCAAAGGTCTGCATCTGAGGACATCGGTGAGTGCTCTGGGTGTTGGAGACAGTCCCCTAGGGTGGGAAGGGAAGAGGCTTAGTTCTGTGTTCAGTGGTGCAGGGGAAAGGAAGCCTGGAGGGTTTGAGGTGTGTGTAACGGGACCTGGGTGGAGTTTAGGTACCAGAGGGTCCAACTGTGGTTGTGAGGGACCTTTGCTCACCTGAGACCTCAACCTTCAATTCCAGAGACACCAGTGCCGGGTGTCCTGAGTCCAAATGTGCTGGCTGCATAAGCTGTTTCTAGATTCAGCCCATTTCTGGAGCGTTCTTCAATTCACCTCATGGTCGGGCTGAGCTCAAAAATAGGGCTCCCTAGAAAAGCCCATTTCTCTGCCTTGTCTGCAAGAGTAGCCGTGGGCAAGAAAGCTCAGGTAAGGCTGTTTGCTGGTGTCTGAAGTTGTGAGATTTGTCCCGCCCATCTATGAGTTTGAGTCCTTCAGTCTCAGACCCCACACCTTAGCTACAAGATCAGGTGTCTCTTCCCATCTTGTGGAGGCTGCCAGGGTTCCTCACCCATCACAAAGGTGCTCCGCGCACCCCTTCTCCCCAAGCTCTCACTCCCCACCCATACCCTCCAGATGGAGACAGCTTCTCTAATTCAACCAGCTCACTCAGGGGCAGAGCTCACACTTGTTTTGGTCCTGATGGGACATGGTGCCACCTGAAGGCACGTAAATGTGGAATTAACAGGTTTGCAAATGAGCCGTTCTTGCCAGAGCTGGCACTTGAGTGTTTGTGTTTCAGCCTTGGGGGTAAATGCTGTGTGGTTTGTCTCTTCCCAAACTGTGGCTCCAGGCTGCCTGCTGACCCGGGAAGACAGCACTACCACTGTTCACATCTCACCACCCTCACCAGCTTAGGCAAAAGAAACACCAGCATCATTATTTTTACCTTGAAATCTGAAGTACCTGATTGCATGTGTGCAACCCAGGACATACCACCTCCAACGCAGCCGTGATGCACATGTTCCTGAGCCAGATCTGGGTTTCTACACTCCGCTGAGCTGGTGCCTGATCTTGCTGTAGCTCCCTCTGATCTGGCTCAGGGATGCTGGGTTGCTGTGCTGCTGTGGATCTGAAGAGCAGATGGAAACTCCTTCTGCCTGCTAAGCCAGGAGGACTGAGAGGGACACGTTGCTTCCTTCATGGCCTGTACTTGCTTTCAGCTGAATTCTTGCTGCAATTTGCTGTATTGGATTTCTTCCTTCGTGAAGCCAGAATAGTTCAGAGGCCTCAGAGACAGTCTCCTGCCTATTGGGTTACTCCCCTTGAGCACATCTTGGAATGTAAAGGGGAAAATGCCAATTACTTTAAAATGCTTTAGAATTGCAAAGCTCTAGCTGTATTTCTGTGTTGGTACAGAGAAGCTGGGCATTTGTAAGCCAGCCAGCCCCTTTGTGATTTAGGGGATGCAGCCCATTGAAAGCTAATTGAAACTGGGCTCTCAGACAGCTTTGCTTTAAAAATTAAAAAGCCTCAGTGGTTTCCCCTCTCCCCCCCACCTTTTCCCCTCCAAAGCACCTTGGATCCTCCCACTGAGGAGGCAACCACCACAGCCCAATATTGCTGCTGAGGTTGCAGAAGAGGGCAGGACTGTGGCTGTGGAAAGCCCAGCAAATGCAGGGTTGCTTGGGTGTTTCAAGGGCTTTTGGGAATGCATCCTTCTCTGCCAGAAGAGTCCAAGCGAGTGGGCTAGCTCTGGGACCTTGCATATCTTAGACGGCTGGACCCTGTCTCAGCTGAATTTGCACTCTCCCCTTTTCCCGGAGTCTGAATGCACGTGTGGAGGTGAGCCAGTCTACTACCTGTGATGGACTCATGAACTGCCAGCCATGGAGTGATCTTCAGCTTGTGGAGAGCCCCCACGATGCCCTGGATAGCTGCCTGCAATGCTGAGGCAATGAAAAAATGTTAAGAAATAATGTTTCCGTTTTCCAGTGAGAAATTTAATTAGAAGGAATTAAAAGATATAGTTTATAGTTTAATTTAATGTGATGAAAAAAGGATTAGCTCCCTCCCCTCCTACCCAAATCCCAGCCTAAGATGATGGCAGCCTGGCCTCCACTTGCATCCGACAGCCACAGAAGGGAAACGTTTACCAAGAAGAAAAGGGAGAGAAATTCCACCCCAGATTTATGACTTGCGAAGCAGAGGTTGTGCGGGTAGCCTTATTTTATGTCACGCTGGCTCCCACAGACTCAACTTTGTTGTGTGCCTGGGAATAGGCTGAAAATTGATTTTTTTTTTTTTTTTTTTTTTTTTGGCTGCTTTTGCAGGTCACCTGTGTGCTCAGGTGCTATTTTGGGCCACTGAGGCTCTTGGTTGTGTGTACGTGGCGAAGTGTGTGTTCAGATGTGGGGAGCGTATGCTTGTCCCTGCAAGGTGGGCTTTTTCCCTCCCAGACAGTTTCCCCTTTTTGGCATTTTTTTTTTTTGGCTAGTGACAGTGATTAGGAGCATCAGGCAGAAATGAATGGGAGGGGTTTGGCTCCAAGGACATTGGCATCGTAGGGTTTCCCCCCACCGTACTCAAGCCAGTTGGGTGGCAGGTTCTGGTGCACAGGAGAAATGCTCTGCCTGGTGGCCCCTGGCCCAGCCCTTCTCTATCATAGACTTTCCAAAGCAAACATCTGCTGTTGAGGGGAAGAACCCAGATGTGGCTTCTTCCTTCAGGATCTGTCAGGCTCATGGCGCAGCCCAATACAAGGGAGCTTTCTGCACCCTCTCAGCCCTGGTGTTTTTGCCCTGAAACAACTTCTGTTGTTGACCCTTGAAGATCTCAGGGCTTCAGCAGAACCAGGAAGACTTACAGCACTGGGTAGCAGCATAGTTGTGCTGATTATCTTTGGTTGTGCCATTTATTTTGCTCAGAGGCAAGAGAAGGGGATAAGAGCCCTCCTCTGAGGTGTCACAAGGAATCCTTCTCCTGTCATCCTGGTCATGCCTTGTTTCTGCACCAAGGGGTAAGCTGGTCACCAGAGCTAGGACCAGGATGGAGATCTCCTCCATTTACTGGAATTCTGGGAAGCAATATGGCAGGATCTAAATGGGTCGGCTGGGAGGCACGTGAGGCCAGACCAAATCGCCCAGTGATCTCATAAGCCCCTAATCCTACTGTAGTATCTACACTTGGTGACAATGTGCTGACGGCATTCTCCCCAGGTGCTGCACCAGAGGCATCCAGGACACACGGGAAGAGCATGCCCAGCCATTGCCTGCCCCGGTACTTCCCCGAAAGTGCAGCACTGGGAAATGGGCTGTGGGACATGCAATGAAGTGCAGATGCCACCTTTGAAAATGCATCCAGCCCTGGAGGATGGCAACTATGCCTGCTGCATTATTTTGGTCTCTCTCTACCCTGTGCTGGATAAGGTGGAGAAGGCAAAGGTGATGTGGAAACACCACCTTCAGCCTTACAGGGAAATCACCATACCTGTTCAGGTATGGTGACAACCTTCTCCTTGAAGCCAGGGAGAAAACAGACATGAGTCTCCTTCTCCAAGGAAAATGGGTCTTTTTCCAGCTTTTGAAGAAGTGCAAATTTCTTTTAAAGAAAAGCATTGGTAGATTTTTTTTTTTTCCCTCTTCTCTTTTTACAACTTTTTCCTGTATGTGAAAAGGCCAGGTGATTTCTGTCCTTTTCAGTACTGGAAGTACTTCCAGGTGTGCTGGCTCTGCAGAGGGAGAGGACAAGGCCAGCATTAACTGCTGCCGGTCCTGCATCCTGCAGGTGAGAGGCTTCCAGAGATGGCAGAGGACGTGGTCTCCCTGTGTGGAGGCATCGCTTACTCTTCTCTGCAATCCAGAGCAGCTACAACCCCATGGGCTTGTGGTCATGTGCTAAGGCATGGTTGCTTTTCTGAGGGATGTGGAGGCGTGCACGAGCGGGGTTAGGTGCTCGGCTGCTGGAGCAGGATGGGCCTGGAGACCTCTCCTGCAGGATGTGTGGCTGAGGAAGCTCCCCACTCTCTCCTTCCTCCCAAGAGGATTTTGTAGAAGCAACGACCAGACAAATTTACCCCGGGGGGGCATATGCCTGTCTTTACTGCAAGGTCTATTAAAGGTTAGCAGCATAAATAACACAGAGAAGGAGGAACTACTTTCTACACAGGAGAAACTACTTAAAAACCTAAAATAACTGACACAACACCAAAACTGAGACAAACAGGAGGAATTTAATTTTTCTGAGAGAAATCGCAGATATAGTCCAGGTGTCCAGGGTATACCAGGACCTGTAATCTCTCCACCTCCTGATGAACCACTTTTAGGGAGGTCTCGTGCTGCAATGCTGTGGAAGGGAATGGCCCTTGGTTTCCATCTGGTGTAACTGCTTTTGTTTGAAAGGCTAATTATGGATGTAAATTCCTCCCTCCCCCAGTGGCCAGAAGAGCCTGTTCCAGATGACCGGGATATAAACCGAAAGGACTTCTATTGATTTAATGGAAAAGGCATATTTTAACAGAGCTCTTTTTGTTTCAGAAGACTGACTCGGTCTAGAAGGAAATGGATGGGAAGTGTTACAGGCGAGCAGCATGGAGGAGCTGCACAGTATCTCTCAGTTCCTGGGCCGGCAGCCTAGCCACAGGGACTGTTTTCTGGCTAACAGCCTTATGTCAGACTAGGTTGGTAGCAAGAGGTGCTTAATTTCTTCTGTGCTTTCAGGTTTCTCTGCTTTTTGGAACAGCATCTGCTGATGCTGGAGACCAAGTGTCGGCTGTGCTTGGGAGGAGCTGGGGATACACGGCATATTGCAGAGCTGTCTGGGAAGGAGACACTGTTTGGAGAAGAAGCAGTTGCTCCAAGCAAGAGGTTCCAAGCTGGTCTGGCTTTAACCTCAAGAGGAAAAAGGAAATCTTTCTGTCCAATTCAAATAATCTCGGCAATACTTCAAGTGCACGTTATAAAGCTGAAAACTGGAGTCAACCTGAGGTAGGTCCTGGGTCAGCATCAGTGCATGGAGGGTAGGAACGCACAGGTGAGAACCAGAAGTGACACTGATGGATTGTGAATGAGAAGCCAGAACACAGAGCTGCTGGGCCTTGTCTCATCACATTCCCCTAAAGGCAGACAAGCAGCCTTTAACCATTTGCATGATGTGGTTGGTTTGTTGTTGTTTTTTTTTTTTTTTTTTTTTTTTTTTTTACTGGACAGACGGCAGTGGGAAGCAAAAGAGCCCAAGATGCTCCTGTCCACAGTACCAGGCTTACTCCATTGACCATCACACCATCACAGTTGTCTGTGCTGCAGTTCTTATTGTAAAGATAGGTGGGAAATAAATGAGAGTGCTGTTTTCATGGTTCTCAGCTACTATAAAGTCTGAGGATGTGGAGAACAAAGAGCGACTCCTCCAACAACTTGAAGTGTCTTGTGAGTCTGGAGACTGGGCATCAGAAAAATGGCATTAGAGTCAAGTATGTTTGAAACAGACAGTTCCAGAAAAGCACTCAAATGGTTAAATGTGTGTATAAAAATGTACATAAATTGTATCATAGGGAGAAAGGCGAAAGTAAACAGATTGACAACAAATAGTGAATATAAAAAGGCCACAATGAACTCCTCTCTCCTGGCCTTCATTTGCACAGGTATTAAAGTCTGTAAATTTGGGAAACTGGAACAAAGTGCTTGTAAAAGTTAAGTGTTTCAACATATATGGTAACCTGAGAATAATTGCTAAAATAGTGTGTTTTGACTTTGTGTCAACACAGAGGGAGATAGGTAGCTAAAGACATCCTCAACCCACTGGTACTTGTGTCTAGAAAGTCCCACGTGGTACTGGGAAATGATGACTTTAGACAAAAGGTAAAGCTAGGCAAGAGTGAGCTTGGTGAGCTCTCACCTGGCATATCTCACTCCAGCTTCTACTGGAGCAAGCTGAGACCTCATTTTTTTTCACACTGGTTTTATAGTCGTGTTGGTTCACAGAATCATAAAATCATTTAGGTTGGAAAAGACCTCATCAAGTCCAACTGCTAACCTAACACTACCAAGTCCACCGCTAAACCATGTCCCTAAGCACTATGTCTACATGTCTTTTAAATACCTCCAGGGACGGGGACACAACCACTTCCCTGGGCAGCCCGTTCCAGCACTTGACAACCATTTTGGTGAAGAAATGTTTCCTAATATCCAATCTAAACCTCCCCTGGTGCAACCCCAGTTCCCTCAGCTGCTCCTCATCAGACTTGTGCTACAGACCCCTCACCAGCTTTGTTGCCCTTCTTCTCTGGACACGCACCAGTGCCTCAATGTCCTTCTTGTAGTGAGGGGCCCAAAAATGAACACAGTATTTGAGGTGCAGCCTCACCAATGCTGAGGACAGGGGAAGGATGACTTCCCTGGTCCTGTTGGTAACACTATTTCTGATGCAAGCCAAGATGCCATTGGCCCTCTTGGCCACCTTGGCACACTGCTGGCTCATATTCAGTTGGCTGTCAACAAGCACTCCCAGATCCCTCTTTGGCAAGCAGCTTTCCAGCCACTCATTCCCAAGCCTGTAGCATTGCATGGGGTTGTTATGACCCAAGTGCAGGACCTGGCACTTGGCCTTGTTGAACCTCATACAATTGGCCTCAGCCCATCGATCCAGCCTGTCCAGGTCCCTCTGCAGAGCCCTCCTCCCCCAGAGCAGATCGACACTCCCACCCAATTTGGTGTCATCTGCAAACTTGCTGAGGGTGCCACTCAATCTCCTCGTCCAAGTAATTGATAAAGCTATTAACCAGAACTGTCCCCAATACTGAGCCCTGGGGAACATCACTTGTGAACGGCCGCCAACTGGATTTAACTCCATTCACCATAACTCTCTGGGCTTAGCCATCTAGCCATCTAACCCTGTCATCATGTGACTCACTGCTTAGTGCAGCATGTCCATCTGCACTGCTAAATCTCTTTTGTTTTGTCATATATACAGCCACACCTGGCTCTGTGCATTGTCTCTCCAGAGATTTGGAAGAAGGAGAGATAGGACAAGAGAGGAACAAATTTCTCCCTTTTACGTATCAGTTAATGTGGAATTCTTCTGCAGCTGATGTGGAGCTCATCTGTCTTTCAAGATTGCCCTTGCTGTGTTATATTTAGCTGTAAAACCCAACTGTGCTTGGATTTCCCTCTGCAGTTCCTGCAGGAGGGATTTTCTTCCTGCCCTGTTTAGCATCCTTCCCAGATTTCACTCCATTGTGCTCACCTCTTGCAGGTCAGTGTCTTCACTGAGAGTTACAGTTGGAGTGGGAAAGAGAAGAGGATAGATTTTATTTTGGTTGGACAAAGATGTATAGCCCTTCCTGGGGTGTGCAGCTTGATGTAGCAGAAAGGTTTATTTGTTCATGCTGCTTGTTGCTCCTGGCAGGGTAGGAGCTGAATAAAAGTACCTCTCTGTCCCAAAAGTTTGGGTCTTCAGCAAACACCCATGGGTCCAAACAGAAAGCAAAGGGATAGCTGTTTTGGAGGATGCACCGAGACCTTGATTTAAAGTGATCCTGAGCAGTCTGGATGCCAGGAAGCTGCTGAACAGAGAGGAGCCAGAGGAGATTTTCCAGCAGTGACAGGTTTTCACTGTGATGAAGCTGTGGCTGTCACCATGCATGGGTGGAGTGGGACAAGACAGAGGAGAGCAAGAAATGCCCCCTTGATGGCCTCAGCATCCCTGTTGGGGTTCCTGGTGGCCACAGGGGCAGCTCAGCTGAGGAGCACCTCGTGCTGGAGACCAACCCTGGAGCCAGGAGGAATTCCTGGACCACCCAGCGTCTGCACTTTGTAGGTAGCCCTGCGCCGATCAGGTAGCCTGGGAGGAAGGAAAGGTGTTCTCATCCAGTTTTAGTGCTCCCTGTCTCTCAGCTTTCTATTCCTGTCCACATAAGTGTCAAGAAAGGGCTGGTTTTAAGTTTGTTAGATGGAGGGCTGTAAACTCAGAGCCCGCATTAATAGGATACTTGTCTTTCAGAGCCAAAATGGAGGGTGAGAGACCAGGGTCTCTTGCAGCTAAATACTGTTCTATTGTGCTGTGTTTTATATCTGCTGGTAGGAGCGACCAAAAGCTGTGTGGGAATGCGCGTTAAATGTGTTATTTCATTAAAATGTCACTTTCTCAAGTATCATGCGCTGTATTTGCACGGGGCTTGCGGGCTCTCAGTATGCGACTGTGGAGAGCAACTGGAGCATAGGACCACCCGAAGGCATCCAGCTGCTTCCAATGCAGTCCTGCGGAGGGGGGACAGCCAGCGGTGGAAGGCGCGTGCAAACTTCCACTGCTGGTCTCAGCATCCGCATCCGCTGCCACCCGGGCTGGCTCTGCTGGCGGCTGGGCTTTGTGCAAAGGCCACTGTGTGATGCTGGTGTCTCCCCAGGGGGAGAAAAGCTTGCTTGGGGAGGGAAGGAGCCCCTCCAGAAGGGGCAAAGTCCTTCCCAGGTTCATGAAATCAGAATGGCTTGATGGCCATGTGGGGGTGAGTCCCAGTCACCTCCTGGTGCTTCTGCAGAAGCTGGAAAGCAGCTCTGCTGAGAGGGACCTGGGAGTCCTGGTGGATGACAAGCTGACCATGAGCCAGCAGTGCGCTCTTGTTGCCAAGAAGGCCAATGGTATCCTGGGATGCATTAAGAGGAGTGTGGCCAGCAGGTCGAGGGAGGTTATCCTCCCCCTCTGCTCTGCCCTGGTGAGACCCCACCTGGAGTACTGTGTCCAGTTCTGGGCTCCCCAGCTCAAGAAAGATAAGGAACTCCTGGAAAGAGTCCAGAAGAGAGCAACTAGGATGATAAAGGGACTGGAGCATCTCCCCTATGAGGAAAGGCTAAGGGAGTTGGGCTCGTTCAGCCTGAAGAAGAGAAGACTGAGAGGGGACCTCATCAACACATACAGATATCTTAAGGGTGGAAGTCACGAGGATGGAGCCAGACTCTTTGCAGTGGTGCCCAG
>NW_009259029.1:1056837-1067554 GCF_000687185.1 Egretta garzetta | reverse complement strand
GAAGTCCTGTGTAACATGCTCTAGGAGAACCTGCTTTGCAGGGGGTTTGGACTAGATGATCTCCTGAGGTCCCTTCCAACCCTTGTGATTCTGTGATTCTGAGCTGGAGGCTTCGTTGCGCTGTTAAAGGCAACAACGTTTTTGGAAAGTGTTGGGCTACTAAGTGCAGATTTCCATGCCCAATTAAGGCTGAAATTTGCTGAGAAGGGAGGAGCATTTCTGTCACATGTCTGATGCCCACTGTTGTGGTTTAACCCCAGCTGTCAACTCAGCACCACACAGGGGGGTGGGAGAGGGGATCGGGAGGGTGTTGATTGAGATAAAAACAGTTTAATTGGTAAAGCAAAAGCCATGCACACAAGCAAAGCAAGGAATTCATTCATACTTCCCATGGGCAGGCAGGTGTTCAGCCATCTCCAGGACAGCAGGGCTCCATCACGCGTAATGGTGACTTGGGAAGACAAACACCATCGCTCTGAACGTCCCCCCTTCCTTCTTCCCCCAGCTTTATACACTGAGCATGACATCATACGGTGTGGGACATCCCTTTGGCCAGTTGGGGTCAGCTGTCCCAGCTGTGCCCCCTCCCAACTCCTTGTGCCCCCCAGCCCCCTTGCTGGTGGGGTAAGGAGCAGAAGAGGCCTTGACTCTGTGTAAGCGCTGCTCAGCAGTCACGAAAGCACCCCTGTGTTATCAATGCTGTTTTCAGCACAAATCCAAAACATAGTCCCACACTAGCTCCTATGAAGAAAATTAACTCTATCTCAGCCAAAACCAGCACACCCACTGGAGTTTACTTCCAGCTCACTCCCAGGGCCTGCCCAGAAAATTTGTCCTAAATTATTTTGTGCAAGGGCAAAGTGCCCTTTCTCATGCCAAAGATGTAATTTGCTTTCCTACTGTGGACCCCCACATCTTCATATACCCACATTACTTGCTTTGACTGTCTCCTGGAGCTTGGCTCTCTTTTTACACCCTTGCACTCATTGTCAAGGCTGCAGACAGACTTGATTGGGAAAACTACAAGGTCAAGCAGGTCAGCCGCTGATGCATCCATTTGGTGATGGTCCTGTTGCTTGTTCTGAAGTCCCTGGGTGGTAAAGACCACTAGAGGACTGTGATACTGCTGAAGTTGTTTAAGAAATTGTCCCCTCTTGAGCTGTATCTTCTGTAAAGCTTTGGGAGACGGAAATGGAGCTTCCCAATAATGTTCCCAGGCTCAAAAGCAGGGATAAATTGACACATACATTTATATGTGATTGGCTCTGACTCCTCTGGGGGTAGTTGCCTTAGAGGTCTTGAGGCTTTTTTTGCTGTAACAGGAAACAAGGTGTTGGGTATGGTGCTAGGCTTTATCTGGTCAAGAAGATCAACGTGTCTGCAGACAGCTAAAAGCAGGCCGCCAAACCTCAGGCTTTGGAAGAGCAGCTTATTACTGGACTCACGAGGAGGGACTCCTGGAGTGGGCCTTAGCTGTCGTTAGAAAAGTACAGTAGAGGCTATTCAGTGGACACTGCCTTCCTTGGCAGAAAAGGCAATCAAAACAGCAGGGTCGCTTGAAAGGGAGGTGGTGATAAAGCTGCTGTCGAGTCAAAGGACTGTCCACGCATCTTCTAAGAGAGTGGCTAAGCTGCCTCCTGATTGCTGAGAGCAGCTTTTGGGAGGGACAAGGGGCCTTGTGCATCTTGCAAGCAAGTTGCAGGATGTCTGGCTGCTGCAGCAAGCCTTAGGTTTGGAGGAAGGGCAATCTGACAGGTTGACCTAGAGGAGCTTTGCAAGTAGGTCTTTGCTGTGCCCCTGCCTTAGTTTGTGATCTATGAACGTTCCTGCCTCACAGTTCTTCTGATCCAATGGTGGTACCAGGAATCTCTTTCTCCCATACCCTTTTCTCCTGTCTTCTGGCAGCTGTAAGCTGGACATCTGAGTTTCCAAGCCAGAGCTCAGAGTGAAAGACAGACTTGTGCCATCAGAAATTAATCTGTAGGGGTGATAAGTGGGACAACTCTCCAGGGCAGCCCTTACAGTGCAGGAGGAGCAAAATGTTGTTGGAGGCAGCTAGACCCCTACTTTAGCACTGGGGACTGTTCTGTTTGCCATGTCTGGGGGCCCTGGGGGTGGCTTGGGACCAGCATCCTGTGGTAACAGGAATGAGGACAGATTCAAATAAGGCAAGTGATATGTTACCTTTAACACTGGGGAAAGCAGAAATGGCCCGGTGAAGCTGAGACAACATTTCTGGAGCAACATAAGTTTTTTTTAAACAATTTCCTGATTACTTTGACTGCTTGATCTTACAGCCTGAATATTGCCCTGGTGTTATTTCTTTGCCTTTCATTTCCTAAGATGTCCCGAAGAGCAGGGAGTGAAAAATAAAATAAAAACCTGGCATGTATTTTACAAGCTGTGCCGGCTTCTCCCACAGACCCTGTCAACCCTTTGAACCACAGCTGCTCAGATAGCTGAGGTCACTGGAAAGGCTCCTACTGACTTCAGGGGACTTTGAACCAAGGCCGTAAGTAGTGATGCAGTTGCAAGCGTAACTGACAGGCCATTTTGGTGGAAAAGCTCCCACTGGCTTCAGGAGAGGCTGGGTCACAGCCTGGCCATGGGCTCTCGTGATGGAGGAGCCACCTTCATAACGCGGTTGCTGCTGGCTGCACCGCAAGCTAGTGGAGCTGCGTCAGCTACGTACCACCCACTGCCTGATAGCGAGGGAAGGAGAGGCACCTCATTTTCAAGTCTTTGGGGTGGATCAGGGTTTTCAGCCCATGGCTGGACTCCAGTTGTCTTCCTAGAGTGTTTGTGGCAGCTCCCGAGCATCAGCTTTTTCCTTTGAGCTCCACGACAAGAAGTGTGGTTAGAAATTTTTTTTGAATGGGGAAAGTTTCTTGCCTCAGGCAAACGGCAGAAATGTGGAATGGATTTGGATCAAACTTTTTGTTTTCCTTTTGGAATTTTATTTAAAGAAAAAAAAATAGCGCCTTGGGCAAGAGTTGAAGCATGGAAAATTTTATCCCAAAAGGTAGATGCTTTGTGAAATTATGAGTGTGTGAAAACAGGTGGTTAAACTGAAATGGTTTTACAGATTTAAGTACAGAGGGTGCTACCAAAAACCTGTTATAAATCCTGGAGTGAACTCTTCTTGAAAGGCAGAGGTAGAAGAACAGGCCATCAGCAAGTAACCTGAACCACTACCAAACCCACAGACGGCTCCAGAACTGGTAAAGAAGCCAAGCAAAATGAGAAGAGGCTTTCTGAAAGGTCAGCAAGGGAGCCAACTCCAGGCCCAGGCTTCAGTATTTAAACTCAGTCTCAGAAACTACACCCTAGTGACTGGTATCTGGCTGGGACAAATTTTACTTGCAGCGCCTGATCCAAAACCTGCCCGAGTCAACAGCAAGCGCTCCACGAAATTCTCCGAGTGTTGGATCAGGGCCTTAAACGTGCAGCCAGGAGGAAAAATATGTAAGGACTGTGCTGCAGCACGTTGCATGGTGGAGGAAGGGCTGGTGCTACGCAAGAGCCAGAACCGCACTTGCCCTTTGCCGTGAAAACTGGTGGGTGTACTGCTGAAGGTGGAAATAGGGTCCTGGGGAGAAGAAAGTCACAGTGAGCTGGAGGTCTGCAGCTGTGAAAGATCAGGGGGGAAGGCTTTACAGCTAGTATTGGTGTCATTACAGCTAAAGGGGCTAATTACATCAAGGCTTTACTGTGCAAGGTGCTGTATAAACACATGAGAGGAGAGGGACTCTGTCCTGTGCTGATCTTGGTTGTTGGCACAGAAAAGGGGTAGGAGTGCTTTTCAGCTGCCCTGGATGGTTTCCAGTGAGCAAAATGTGTGGCTGTCATTGTCCTCTTTGTGATGGCACCTAGGATACACATCTTCTCTGTGGATTAGGTGTAAACAAGTAAGAAAATACATTTTCTTGTTTAATTAATGGCATGATCTGTGAGTGAAAGTCCCTTTTCTGTGGACAAACATGCCTCCACATGTGTATATATGCTATAAAGGATGCTTGACTCCATTTTCTGTACTGGGAGACTGAATATTGTCTTCACACATCCAGATTGTTCTCCTACGCACTTATGTGATAAAAAGAATCTATTTTTTCCCTATTGTCTTATCCCTTCTTCAGATGTCCTCACAGAAATGTGGGACCTCCCCAGTATGCCTTGGGGAGCCCAGCTCATCCCAATGGTTAGCCTCAGAGCCTCGCCAAGAAAATGTCCACTGGGAAGCCTCCACCTTTGTGCAGATCTGATGTAGCTCAGCAAGGACCTGACAGGGAATGAGATGCTGCTCCCAGTCCCCTGACTCCCTCAGGTTCAGGCTTGTCCCACCGAGGTCCTCCCAGAGGACCACTGAGGACAGCACCGGGGGGGACAGTGGTGCTCCAGCTTGATGCCTCACGCCCAGCTTCGTTATTAATACATGCTGGCGTACTGCTTTTAGGCTCCCCATGTCACTAGGAATGAGCTGATTTCTGTCGTGTTACTAAAATGTAAGTGTGATTATGAAGTGTTATGATATATGGTCTGCGGAGTTTTACAGCTGTGTCTTAAAGGGCTCATAACAAGCAAAAATAAGGGGGGCCTTAAACTGGAAGCCAGGAGTGTAGTCAAATTAAGGAGTACAATGGCAATGCTAATTAAAACCCCTCGGAAAGAAGAGGGGGAAGGAAATGACCTAACTCCCAGCGCTGTCACAAGGTGGTTATTGCCCAGGGACAAAACACGGGAGAGGCAAACCAGAGGCTGGAGAGACTAGCTTGGGCGATGGGAGATAAAAACCTTAATTTCTCTCTCCCCTGCCACAGAGCAGGTGGGTGTCCTTGCCTTGTCAGGAGAGCCAGGAGGGGCATAGCAGCCACGCAGAATTTGCTTGTTGCCTGAACACTTTGGTGCATGGAAGCCATTAAAGACAACCTCAACCAAGGTGAAGAGTTGCAGCCTGCGGCACTTTGTCCAAATTAGAATTGTTTCAAATTAGACAACAGATCTTTTAATGATCCACAGAGGAAATTGGTTAGAAGTGTTTCTCTGTAGTTCTTACCTCATGAGAGCATGGGTGCAGGCTCTGTGCTCTCCACCTTGGTAAAGAAGTGTGTGCTGGCATCTTCCTGGAAAGTCCAGTGACCGAGAGATGGTGGGCTCCATGAGAGCCTGCAAGGGCCTCCTCCAGGTCCTGAGTGTAGGTAGGGTAACCAAGTGTCTGGGCTGTAAAGTACAGTTTGCATGGTTGAGTAGCAGTGGAAAGAGGGAGTGGAAAGAGGGTTTGAGATTTAGGAGTTCTTTTGGACCCCTCACAGTCAAACCATGAAAAAATTAATAAATGAGTATGGCACTCATCAGAACAAATGCTGGAACTTTGGCTTTGCTAGCAAGAAGTCGTAAGGTTGCCATTTTCCTGCAGAGGCAAATTGTTTTCTTATGCACTGAGGAGATAAAAATCATCTACTTTTGCCCTATTGTCTTACTCTTTCTTCACGTCCCTCACTGAAATGCAGGACCCCACCACCGTGCTTTGACCCTTCACAGCTTTATTTTCAGTCCCTCTGAAGCAGGATGTGTCTTGAGGTTTCTTCACCAGAGGGCCTTGTTCTGCCTCCTACTTTTGACAGAGTAGCATCTCTCATTTCAAGCCCAGACAGACATAGCACAGCATCTGTTGGGCAAGTAACTGTCCAACCACTTGGGATTTCTCTTTGTGTGTCTAAGCCTGCCTGGCAAAAAACTTCCCAGAAAGTGTGAGCCTGAATTATGCCTTTGAGGTCAGTGAGAAACCTGCTGCAGGGGGATGGGATGCTCCATTTCAGCCTCGGACCTCACATCCCTCTGGAGAGTTCCAGGCCATTTATTCATGCCTTGGCTCCAAGCTTGGCTTTTTCCTTCAAACCAATCCAACTGGAAAGTGTTTAGGAACTGCTAGCCTTGCTGTTCCACATTTCATCTGTTCAACACAGTATCTTCCATTCTCTTTGAGTTTTAGGAGTTATACTTTCTGATCATAGCCGGTAACTTCAGCACTTGCTGTGGTGAAGCTGCAGCCCTGTGAGCAGACTTTAAGTCCACCATCCAGGTTTTCTGAGAGCTGAGTAGGAGTGGGTCAGACTTTTTTACATGACAGCACTCAGTTGGGCTGTTGGATTACACAGCTCAATCCAGGTTAGTCCAAATTCCAGATAAATTTAGATCACACATCAAGCCCTGCCACAGACTTGCAGATCAAAGCAATAAGAGTACTGGCATGGGAACACAATAATGTTCATTACGTTGGCTTCCTCTCCAGTTCTGCAACAGATCTCTGTCAGCCTGCGGCAGGCCATCTCCCTTCCATCGCTTTGATTTAAATGGCAGCTCACAGCACCGTCTTTGTGCATTTTTTTCAGTGGTAGAACTAGGGCTTGCAATAGTGCCAATAGAGATCAATAGTAATGATAGAGAAGAATTAGTAGGGACTAATGATGACTGTCTTTCTCCTGTATGATTGACCTAGAGCGCTTTCTGCATATTTCGTAAGTGTATTTGGTGTTGTGAAATGCCACACCACATTTTGTTGCATCGAAAGACTCACTTTCTCGGAGTTAAAGAATGGTCCTTACAGACTAATTTGTGGTAGTGCTACTGCACTATCTCTAGTGAACAGTGAAAATATCCTGAGTAAGTAACCAGGACAGGTTTTTATAGCTGGTAAAGGTGATCCACCATACTCTGCATATGGGAAAGCTGATTTCTCTGTATTTTTTTTTCCTATGTCTAAATGACTCAAACTTATCTCTGTAATCTAGAAGGATGTAATTTTCAAGGTGGTGAAACCTCACAGCAGCAGGAGCTGAACAAGTTCACAGAGAGCTGATCACACCTACTTGCAAGAACCCACGCTACATTTACTTCTCCTGGTTTAATGGTGGAGAGGAAAAGGAAGGAAGAGGACATTTCTGACAAAGGATCTGGCATGTAAGGATCAGCAGCACAGCCACGTGAGGTAGGGCTGATTAGAAGGCAGTGCCTGATCAGCCCAAGCCAATTAGCACCAAAGATGCAGCAGAATGTAACTCATCTTGAAGACACTATCTTCTCTTAAGCTGAAGGGCTATCTTTTTTTAGGACAACTGCTACCATCAGAAACTTACAGCCCTGTGGGCTTTTCTTCAAGGACCGTGCACAAAGCCAGTCTATCTTTCCAGCCATACAGCTGGCCACTCTTGTGGAGCCCCGAGTTTGGGAAGGGCAATCGGCTCTTCCCTTGTTTAACCTGAGCCTATTTGCACACCACCTGGCCCTGCCCCACATCCTAATTCATCTCCTTTGCTGTGACACTGGGATCTGGGTGCCCAGCAGCAGCTCATGTTTCAAGCCTCCTAGAAGAAAACCAAGTGCAAAACTGCACTTGAAGGTGAGAGAGGGTCACGCTTGTTCTGTCCTAGAAGTCCCTTGCTGGCAAGGGGCCACTCTGGAGTGTCCAGTTCCTTGTCATTATCTAGAGGAAAAGCTGCTTTTGCCTTCCTTTGGCTTTCTTAGAAGCTGGGCTTTTTTCCTCAGATGAGGAAAGGAGCTCTCCTCTCCAAGGTGACCTGGTGCAACTCCTCACACCAGCACCCAGCGGATGTAAGGCAGAGAAAAGCTTTCCAAGTGGGACATCGCAATGCTGGTACATCACAGAGTCTTTTCACTGGGGTATGTCTGCTCTTCCATGATGATGAGGCATAGGGCAAAATCTGAGATGGATGAGCTAAGTGCTGTAGAGTAAGTTATCAGGGGAGAAAAAGCTGATTTGCAGGCTCCATCAATGGGGAGCAAACAGCTTTTCCATTGCCTTGTGCTAGAAGTCAAAGCTGCTGAAGATCTGGCTGTGACCAGAACTACAAGCAGAACTCAGGCAAAGTCTCCAGACAGAGAGAGACTTGTGCCAAATGGGGAACAGCCTGTGGTCTGCAGAGAAGAGACTAGCAGGGCCAAGGACCCAGAGCATGCCTGTCCCTGTAGTCTGTGTTCAGTCACAACAGAGGAATGTGGACTCTTTCTTGGCAGAGGAATGAAAAGTCGCTAATTGCTAACTCCCCAAGGTCAGGATGAAATTAGAAGGTGAAATGATAGGTGCAAGCCCCAGAAATGAGGAGTTTAAGGGTGACAAAGTGGCTGCGGGCTGGAGTTTCCAGATGTCTTTGTCACTTCCTAGGGGAAAGAAATAAACGCTCAAGCCTGACCAAAGCCCCTCCTGGAGGATATATTTCCTGGGAACTCTCACTTTGATGGCTGTGAAATCCATAAAGTTTTTCTTCTTATATCTGGGAAACTACAGTCAAGCTCCTGTGGGGCTGCCCTTGGTTAAATAAATGACAGTAAAAAGAAGTCACAAATGCAACACCAACATGGGCATGTAAATCAATGCCTGAAGTGCCAAGGTAAGGTGCCTTGTTTTGGGGGGGTGGAGAGGGATGTCTGTGAGGGAGTCATCCTGCAAGCAAAATCCAGTTGAGAGGGAGGAGGCAAAGCTCCATCAAGATATGGCTCACAAATCCACCAGCAATTTCATTTCAGAAGAGATACAAGGATTTAACGCGGCTGTCAGCAGCATTCTTCAGGTCGCACTGCTGCATAAAAGAGAGTGTTAGAACCTGGGACTTAAACTAAACAGATTTCCTATAGGAAACACACACAAAATTACATTGCTTCTAAAGTTACTTTTATAGACATTTTCCCTGAGAAATATTTCTCCCTGGAAAAATAAATTCACAGGATGTAATTAAAACAGTTATATGTGTACACTGGAATGGCCCCCTTTAAGTGCTTCACCAAATGCACCACTAAATAAAGGAATGAAAGCCAGCTTTGTTTAAATCTATTAATAACAATATGTATTAATTATAAAACTAGACATTGTTCTGTTAGTTTATGGTTATGAAAATAGCCTTTAATAAGGCTGAGACTGGAGAACTCAGCTTTTCAGTTGTCTGCGCTGTTAAAAGGGCTTTGAAAATCTACCATAATCTACTTCTTTTACTTGTCAAACCCTGACCCGATAAAGGCAGCAGGTATCAGATTCCATACCCCATGGATTCTGGTAATAACCAGGTGCTGATGACTGTATTTCTTTCTGCTTTTCTTGCCATTTTCTTTGTTTTTAGCTTTTGTTTAAACAAAAAAAGAGAGAGGCAACTGCATTGCATTAGAGTTTAATTTTCATGCTTTGGGGAACAAAGCCTTAAGAGGTTTGTATTGATCCATCTCTGCATTGAGCGGGGTGCATTGGTGCTCCCAAATCTACTCAGATAATTAGGGATAATAATTATCTCCACCCGCACACCCCGGGCCCCACTTCCCCAGTCCAGCAACGTGTGGCAAATCTACTCACCCAGCTTTGCAAAGTGCCTAGGCTGCAACACCCCTTTTCTGTCTGGAAAAGGCTCCCTAAGGCCACGGAGCTGTTGCAGCCTGATGCCAAGTGGGGGTTAGCTTTTTTTCCTCATATGTTTTCCTGCTTTTGGAGAAGCTTTGTGGAACATCAGGAAGGGAAGGCAGCCTGCTTCATCAGTATTTATAGCCCAGCTAAAATATTCTTGAGAGGCTATTCTGTCCTTCCTTCCCACTTCTCACAGCAGAAGGACTGTGTAACGTGATGCTCCTGACCTGAGGAAGGGACACTGGTGGTATTAAAAGCAGGCTGAGATAGCCTGATCTGCTAGAGATCCTGTTCCTGTTGTGGCATCTTGGGACATTGCCCGTCAGCTCCTGCAGCCCTTGCCGGTTCGGTGCAGCTGGGCAGAGCATCACGGCTCTGTTGTTTCAGGGAGTGATTTGGAGGGCCCCGGTGAAGTGTTCGCTGGGCTCTTGCGGGAGGGAATCAATGCAGTGGCAAAACCCCACCCCTGCCTGCCCCTCTTCTCTGCATGCTCTTTATGCTGGCCATCTCTTGCATCATAATTTATTATACCTGATTGGTTACCTTTCATTTTTTATTTGATTAGTTCATTTCACCTTTTAGTCTTTCTTAGTAGGGATACAAGCTAAAAGCCAAAAGCCAGTATGACTTTATACCGGCCTTTATACCAGTGTAACTACAAAACGTTTTTTATTGCTATCATTGCTATTGCTCTATTGCTGTTCTGATCATTTCCATGTCCTTCAGGCATGACTGGCTGTATTTTCTGTATCTCCCTCAAGTAGGGCAGGGTGACATTTGTAATGCATCTCCAGTCCAGAGACCTCTTTTTGAGGGGAGAGGTAAGAACTCGGGGTCATTTGTTAAAAGAAATGTTGCATCGCTGTTAGCACTCGAGGGAGAAGGGAGGTACGCAGTAAGAAGGACCATCAGGACAGTTAATGTTATTTCTTTACTGGAAGCTGATTTTTGGTAACTGAAGCACTTTAAATAGCCTCTCCGGAGCCACTTCTAATAAGGCAAAAAAACCCCAAACAGAAGAAGCAGAGAAAAATGAACAGGAGTTGATCTGAAATACCTTGAAACAGAAACCCCTTCCCTGGGAAGGACTGGGAGCAAGGGGAGGTGGTTAAACGTGTGGAGTCAAGAGTCAATTTTCATTTCTTAATTAGCTCGAAACCCCCACGCCCTGCCACCGCGAGTGAAAGCCAGGCTGGGGAACGCTGCCCGCGCGTCACTTCGCAGCTGTTCAGCATCGCCGCATCTGAGCAGGGAAAACAATTGGGGAAATGTTTTATGTTCACACTCCACCTCGGAGGTAGGCCCGCATCCAGA
>NW_009259029.1:1048294-1056802 GCF_000687185.1 Egretta garzetta | reverse complement strand
GCTGGTTGGAAACACGCTCGTAATTCTTCTGTCCCTCTTTCCAAAAGACACCTTTCTTCATTTAATTGTTTTAAAACCGCAGCATGTTCACATTACCCTCCGCGGAAATCACATCCGAAAATGACTTAGTAGTTTCTTTTTTTAGCATTGGGATTTGAGTAGGGGGGTGGTTTTTGCTTTGTTTAGTTTCCTTAAATCCCCCCTCACCATAGCAGCCGGGGGCTTCTTTTCCCCTTTTATTCTCCTAGGGCTCAATTCAATAAATATACATCCGGCTCCTTTGCAGTCGTAGTCTGGCTTAATGAAATTGTGCTAGGCACTTCTAAGAGAAGGATGTTTATTTTTCTCTGCTGATTCAGTTAGGCCGGCCCAGGTCTCGTGTGCCCGGCGGGCTGCTCTATAAAGAGACCCTTGTGACTGCAGCAGGGACGCTGTGTCAGCTGGTAAGTGCCTGCACTCACTCAACACTGGGATTCTCTTACTGCGGGGCCTGGGGGCGGGCGGGCGGCTGTATTTTCTATATACAACGCACGGGAAAAAAAAAAGCCTGCTAAGAGCGTAGTGTTAAGGTGGGAAAGTCAAGCACTTGTGAGGCAGATATAGCTGGAGCTGTCTGGAGAGCAGGCTTAATTCATCTGTTTATGTGAGCACATTATGAAAAAGTCTCCTATTTTTGTGTAGCCTCGTGCTTGTTTTCTAGTTAATGGTGTTTTCCAGCTTTTGCCAGAACTCGCCACCTTCACAGTGTGCTTTCTCCATAGATGTCCAACACTGTGGAGATCCTGATGCCTGTTCCTAGCTGGATTGCAGCAGTGAAGTCGGGCACCTCCAAAAGCCCAGCCTCTGAAGGAAAGTGGAGGTGTAGACGCTGCCATGGGGGACTCAGTGGTGACTCATGCAGGTTTATGAGTTTGTTGCCCAGTGCTGGTGAGACCAAATTTCATGGCAGACTTCATCTGAGAAAGCAGTCCCATTCCAAGTCACTGGAAGCTGCACCCTTGTGCCTGGATCTGGACTGCCTGGAATGTCTTGATGGGATGGACTAGATGATCTTTAAAGGTCCCTTCCAACTGAAACCATTCTGCTATTTCTATGTTCTGATTTCTATTCACTGTTTGACTTCTCTGTGTGCCAGGAGGCAAACGCTGGTTTGGGACATTTTGCATCTTTACAGTGAAGTATGAAAGCCTGGCCATGTGCAGTGTGGATGAACTGATGCAGAAAAGCCAGGTACATTCCAATGCCAGTAGCTCAGGGTGATTCCTGCTCCCTTTGGGCCTGGTGCAGCACATTCACAGAATAAACCACGTCCTTTGCTTGAGAGACCATCAGCCAAAGCCACAAGGCAGAGGAAGTGTCATGCCAGCATTGCCAGCAATAAGCATTAGGAAATCAGGAGTCAGGTCTCCCCTGATTTCCTGATCTGAAATTGATTTTGCAAAGCATCAGATTCAAAACAACCTGTGTATTTAGTTCTTTCATTTTTGCCTTCTCAGTCACAATTTCAAAGTTTTCTACTTTGAGTAAAAGGCACTCAGCTTTCATTCAAAAATATCTACCCAGTGATGAAGCCTGCAATATATTTTTGAATGAAAGCTGAGTGCCTTTTACTGCATCTCTGGCTCTGCTTTCCATGACATGGGGGTTAGGAAATCTCCATCTTCCCATTTGGGCGGGGGGGAGGAGTGGCTCAGGAAGCATCAGAAACCAGATCGTGAAGTGAGAGGTAGGGGTGGGAACCTGGATCTTAGAGTGGTAGTCTGCTTTCTTCCTACTTGTATTGCCCTCAGTTTCTTAAACTGCATCCTTGCTTTGAGACGAGCTGGTCTCACTGCTTCGAGTTAGACTTGCTTCCCACTTTGCTCCTGATGGAAATGTTTGATGATCATAAAAAAATTGAAGTGATTCCTTTCAGATTAGGTTCTCCTCCTTTTTGATTTGCAAAACCCAACCAAGTGTTTCCGTTGCCGCAGCTGCTTCTCCCTTCAGCCGAGGATGGAGACGGTATGCTCCAGGCTGGAAAGGGTGTCCATCCATTGACAGATTGCTATCAGCTGTTGGGTAAGCTGGTGGTAGCTCTCTGGCAGGCACATCCTGGTGTACAGGAGAAAAAGAGAGGATGAAAACAATTGACTAACTATAACTTTGAACAAAGATTCTGATCCTGTCTGTTGTTGTTTAACATTTTAAAAACAGGAAAGGTTTTCAGATGAGACTTGTCTCCTCTGCATTAACACTCCTCTTGTGACACAGAAAGCCCCAGAGCTCTACCAGACCTTTCCTTTGCTAGAGACAGAGTCTACAGCCTTGCTGTAGCTTATACAAAAGCATTGGAGTTGCCTCGTATTCGACATTTTTGCCTAGGAGCTTTATGTACATTTTTAATGTCTTCAGCAATGGTGCTAGCAAAGTGACGGACAAACATTCCTGTATTATCCAGCAAATTGTGTCACCCTCTCTTTATTTCTCTATTTGGGGATTAATTTTGGTCCCACTGGGGCCAGCATCTTCTCTAAACCTAACTGAAATACCTTCTTTAAAAATTGTTCCTAAGAGTGCAAGTAGTCTGTTTGGTCTGTTGAAGGAAATGTATGAAACGGAAGGATTTCCATTGTCAGGTTTCAACAGGGATGTGGTGAAAGGAACCAAAGCTGTGTGTCCAACATGTGAGCGGAAAAAACACCAGCAGCTGGGCATCAGGCACTTGATGGAGCCGGGTCTCCCATCCCATATTACCTCCGCTTATTGCTTTTACCAATAACCCCTGCGGCCGGATAGTTCTCACTGCTGATAGCAGTTTCCCTCCCCATTTCCATGCAGATATGCTTTCTGTAACGGATTTATTTTCCTCTGATTATTTAACAGCCAGGATACTGCTCCCAACATTCCCTTTGCTTACTTAATGTTATAAATGGAAAACCCTCTGGGGGCTTTAGCCATTTGGTTTGCTCTTCAGCACAGTGTCTTTGGCATTTTTCAACACTGAGAGCAAATGCAAGAGAAACCACCTGCCTGAGGGTGAAACATGCCCCATCTCATTGCTTGGTGGACTCTGTCTACTTCTCCTCTGCAAGAGCTGGGGTCCAGCCTTGAGGAAAGGGTGCACATCCCACAGCACAGGGGCTGAAGATGGCTTTGCTCAGGGCAGTGGGATGAAGCGGACAATGGCCAGACTCAGAGGAAGAGGGAGGGACACGGAAGGCTACAGAGAAACGCTTTGCACATGCATTGTGTGTGTTGGAAATGAACTTTTCTCCTCCCCAGCTCTTACAGCTCTCTTCATTTTCCTGCTCTTGCTTTTCCTTGAGGTATTTCTTCTGACAATTCTACGCAAGTGGTGAAAGAAGTTTTTCAAAGGGCAAAAACAAAGGGGAAAAAAGCTCTCCAGTTTTATTTTCCCATCAAAACCTGAATATTTTCTGAAGAGAAAAAATAGAAAAAAATATAAATAAATCCCTTTTGTCTGAAAATCCCCTGGTGGGAGTGGGGGAGGTTTGACTGAAATGTTCCTGCGTGACTCATTTCTGGGCAGCTCTTTGCCGTCAATGGAAACTTGTCCTCAGCAGATTTTATGTTATTTTCTAACCTGCCTGCAAGGAGGTGTTTCGTTTGTTGACTGAGGTAAAGGAGGCGCCTGCTTCTCCTTTGATATTCCCACATCTGCCATCAGAAGAAGGCTCCAGATGGCCATTTCTCCTGGAAAACGGCAATTAAAAACTCCATTGCTGTTTTCCTCCCCTGCCTCACGCTGGGGTTGTCTCCGATGCTGCCTCAAGCTGTTGATGATAATGGCCCACTCACAGTAATGTGCCCAACAGAGTAAATACCCGCAACCACACCTGTCCATGAGCTGAGGACCTGTGGCCAAGGTACGGGCTGCATCCTCTCTCACCTGCTGGGCACACCTGAGGGTCTGGACTGGTGCAAGCCCTTCCTTGGGTCCTTCATGCTTTGAGCTAGGCTCTTCTGAGGAGTTCCTGCAGGACAGTATTGGGCTACTGAAAAAGGATTTCCAGAGCCGGAGCCTTTCATGCCCTTAACAAAAGTAAAAGCTAGGAAAAGAATGAGAAAAAAAGCGTGAAATCCAGCTCTCTCTCAGGTGGTCCCATAATTTTACTAGGAGAAATGAAAGGGGCATGTAGGACAATCATTGTCCTGTTTCCTTACCAACAGGCATCCTCTGGTCAAGGCTAAAAATACTTGGATGTTTGCTATTTAGTATCAAAGATGTGGTGTGACCCACACCTCTCTGGGCACAACCAGTATGAAATACAACCTCTTTTTTTGGCCATTTTGTCTAAATGGTGTAGTTGCATGGTGAAGCCAGTGTAAACTTTCCTTCGGGACCGTGCTGGGGCTGGCATCCCCAGCGCAAGTGAGATGTTCATGACCTGCACCCAAATCCAGGCTATTGATATTACCTGTGTTTATCCTCGTAGTTCTTTACACAATTTTAACCCTTTTTCCTCACTTGCAGGACTGATTGTACCTGGCTGCTGGGAGCAGCAGTGCTACCGTTCTTCTCTGTCTCATTTTGTGCCATGCTGAAGATGGCAGATGGGTGGGATTTTCTAGTCTCTGCCTTTCTATGGTGTTACAGTATAACCTCTGTGTCCTCCACTTTCTCATGGTCAGGATTGAAGGAGCAAAGTCCTGGACACCTGATGGAAGGTCGAAACACAGTGGGTTGATGCATCAGCCTTGCCTCTTTTCCCTTAAGACTGTCATACCGAGGCACATCAAGGCACATTTGCAGCATAATTAACTTACTGGACTCCAAGCAACCTAGCATTGTTGTCCTTGTGATTACAGCCCCAGCCCTAATGACAGTCCTGGATGCTGGAATTAAGTTCTCCTTCCATCTCTCATTCCTGTTTTCTGTTGCAGCCCCTTGTTAATGTACGTCTTCATGTTCACTTTAGAAACTATACAAATTCCACAGAAAAATGTTGAGCTGTGCTAAAAATGGGGGGACGGGGGATTCTTTCCCCCCCTCTTTCCCCACAGATGCATTTATCACCAGGGCAACTTAACTTTAGAGTTCACTAAAAATTCAAGCTGTTGGCTTAGATCCAGGAAGGGAGAGGTTTTATAGACTGAGCTAAGCGTGAATTACAGTTATGGTTACGGCATTTTTTTTTTTCTTTCTTTCTGTCTCTTTTTTTTAAAGAACAGCTTGACTGTTACTCTGGCACTGAAGCAGTTACAATTGCTAATTATTTCATAATACAGCTTTCTTCTGCTGCTTGGCAGCTTTGGGAGGAACCTTGGGAGATTTAAAAGGTGGTGCCTCTGGAAAGGGCGTTGGAGGGGGGGGGGGGGGCAACCACTCGTTTTAGCACCAGCTGTAAATAATTGTTCTTTTCAATCACAGAAGAGAGTGCCCTGCCTGGCTGCAAGACTCTCAAGATATCCTTGTTAATCCAGAAAGGGGAGAAGGAGGTGCATTTCTCTTTTCAGTCTTGCACTGTGCAGTCTGGCACTAAGTGCGACCACTGGCTTAATTCCAGGAGGTAAAAGCAGTGGGTTAGCAGGAGTTCATCCCTGCCCCCTCTCTTCTCCTCCACCATGTTCAGGTGAGACAGACCTTCTGGGTCAACAGAGAGGGCTTTCACAGCCCTGAAACTGGAAACTCCTGTTTGCAATAATCCCAGTGACAAAGTGCAGAAAGAAGGGTTAAGCCATGGGTCTTTGTATGTCCACGCCCCGTGCTATTAGCTTTACAAGTGCATGTTGCTCACAGGGGCTGCCACCCCGCAGAAGGGAGACCACCACTGCTGGGCTGTGGGGGCTGGTGGCAGGGGACATGGGCTGTGCAGAGAGGAGCAGGTTGGAGGAGGGCATATGCCCAGGTCCTGCGGGGCAGAGACTCTCTACCAGTGCCCCAATAGATCGGCTGATGCCTTTCTGATCTGAGTGGTACTTGATGGAGACCCAGCACTCTGTTTTCAGGAGCGGGATGGGGCCAGGGTGGGTGAACTCCCCACTTCACTTGGAGAATGAGGAGCATGGTGGGGAGGGGATGGCAAGTGGGAGGATGCGCCTGCTCAGGGGAGGCAGTGGGAAATGTTAGTGAATGTGGTGAAGTGGTTGAGCTAGCTGCCCATGACTGAGGGCTCCTCTCGAGAATCAGAAGGAATTTTCCTCGCTTTTTTTATTTTTTATTTTTCATTGCTTCAGTGTTAGGAGCGGGAGAAAAGGTCTTGCCTAATGAGCGAGTCAGTGTGTGTTGGCTGTGTTGGATTACGGGTTATTTTTAGATACTGGAAGCTCTCCTTGAGAGTCACAGGCCCCAATTGCTGGGTGGATTGGTTTTCAAGTGGGGTGGGATCAGTGCAGCAGTCTTAAAGGCCACCCACAGATAATGAACTGCTGGCCATGGAGGGAAGAGGAGCCAAGTGAGATCACCTGCCCTGGCTGCTTGTCCCTTCTGGTGGTGGGCCTGGCCAGGGCAGGTTTCTAGAAGAAACGTGCTCCAAGACAGGGAGCCAGCAGATCCCGATTCCTCTGGAGCTCTGCTGTCTTGTGCAGTGGAAGATCTGCCTGGTGCACCTCAAACAAGCAGCGACTGCCTTTTGCAGCCTTTAGAAACAGCCCATGGACCTCAGCACTGTTCCAGTTACAGGAAGCGTTGGCTGATTGTTATTAGGATTATGGAATAATTCAGGCTGAGAGGAACCTCAGAAGGTCATCTAGTCCAAGGTCCTGGTGGGGCAGGCCAGAACAGCAGCCAGGGCTGCCCACAGCCTGTGCCCTCAGCTTGTAAGAGATATGTCTGGTAGGAGCAGCCAGGTATGCTGGACATAAAATTTTATTTCCAGACTTGGAAAAGGCATTTCCTAGGTCTTGGCCAAATGTTAAACCTGTTTGCAAATTTACATTTTCCCATTGCACTCACTTAGAGTGATACAGATTTACATCACAGTGTATTTCTCCATGCGATTTCTCTTAAACACCTATGGATTTCCAGTGCTGGGCATCTCTGAGGCTGAGACAGCAATCACACCCACTCCCTTTTCACCACCCCTGTACAAGAACTCGTTAGGTCAACTTGGGATGGGTTGGTTTACGCGTGCATTTAAGGAAAAAAAAAAAGAAAGATAAAAAAGCCTGGTTCAGAAGATAAACTTCTGCTAGAAAGTATAATGGGATATAAAAACCTTCTGCCTTTCATTGCAGCATGTCTGTAAGTACAAAAATACGTATAAATACATGGATGAGACAGTGGTTAAATGGACGCATTTGCTGCAAGAAGAACTGAATGAACCTCAAATCATGAGCGATCCAGATACTGGTGTTCCAGCTTCGTCTGTCCTGTTTACCCACCACTTCGTTCCTCTCTGGGGCTCTGCTTTGTCTGTGGGGACAACTACCATATTGCAAGTAAACACTGCTGCGCCCTCTGCTCCCCTTTCTTGCCTGTCTGTGCTTTACCCATGGGAAAACAGGGAAGAGTCAGCTTTGAACGACACAATGAGTAAACAAATTCTGTTTTAAAGAAAAATTGTGCTGAGCAGGAGCAGCCTGTTCCTAAAAGCTTTGAAAACTGGCATTGCGCTCCTGCTAGGAAGGCACTGAAGTACAAAGGTTTCTGTCCCTTGCAGTGACTACCCCCTTGTGCACCCAGGCATTATGGCTTTTGGTCAGGGGCCATGTGCATGAAAGCCCGTGGACTAACATGCCTTTTTTCCTCTGGACAAGACCTCATTGTTGGCCAGCAGTCCAACACAACGCTTTGCAGCTGGAGGAAGCTCATTAAATCTAGTCCCATTAAATCTGTAAGGGCTGCAGACAATACAACAACTAGAAAGCTGCTCTGGTCTGCCTCATGCTACCATCAGGCACAGCAACAGGGAACGGAAATGTATATAGCTGCTTCCCTGCCTGCGAGCAGACACAGAGGGGGTCACACAGAGCTGCTGTAGCTGGATGCAGTTGTAGATTGGGGTTAGAAACGAAGGAAGGAAGGTGGAGGAGCCCATTGGAGGGTGGTGGGTCTGCTCTGTCAGGATGCTTGCAAACTCAGCAAAGGCATCTCCTGAAGAGTGGCCAGCCCTGGGGCAAGCCCACCTCAGAAAGCTCTGCCTGAGCCCATCCCAATCCTGGAAAGCCTTTCACAAACAGGGGAGGGGCACAGGCTGACCAAGCTGAGGGCTGGAGCTCCACCTAGCCTCGTTGTCTGGTTTCCAGATCTGGTCCCTTTGACTCAAGGAGGGCCAAACAGACATTGAGTCAGGTTTCCAGACCAGCAGCCAATTCATTCTAGGGGACGTTTCTTGGCCCCAGGTCTGCCTCATCTAATGGCACAGGGACTGCAGGCAGGGGAAGGTGGCAGTGCTAGCCAGCACCGCTGGCTTCTGAAAATCCCATCGATTCCATTCCCCTTTTGATCTTCCACCAGGCAAGGTGAACGGGTTTGATGTGCAGATCGTGCCTCTCTCCTCCGGACTGCTCCAGCCCCCAGTAACGGCTGCAGGAAGCCGTGTTTGCAGCCAGAGGCTGGGGGCC
>NW_009259029.1:1046830-1047786 GCF_000687185.1 Egretta garzetta | reverse complement strand
ATCGAGAGGCACAGGGCCTGCGGGCAGGGGAAGGTGGCGGTGCTAGCCAGCACCGCTGGCTTCTGAAAATCCCATCGATTCCATTCCCCTTTTGATCTTCCACCAGGCAAGGTGAACGGGTTTGATGTGCAGATCGTGCCTCTCTCCTCCGGACTGCTCCAGCCCCCAGTAACGGCTGCAGGAAGCCGTGTTTGCAGCCAGAGTCTGGCGCCTGTGGACTGATACCCTGCCACGGAGCCGCAGGAGCGGAGCTGCAGGAGAGCTAGATGGATTACCGCCATTCCCCTCTGGCACTGGGGACTCAAAAACGTGCACTCAGAAGCTGGGGGTGTGTTTCAGACGCTCGGAGAGCGGCTCTGCGCCAAGGCGCCAACACGACGACTGTGAGCACCGTGCTGGGAGGAGGTCGGGTTTGGTGCGAACTGCTTTCCTTGCAGGCCTTTTGCACGTGTGTGCATCTTCCCACACACCTTCTCCCCCTTTTGCACTCCCGAAGCGTTGTGCCCCTGCGGGCACCTAACAAGTCCTCCGCTTTTTGAGGGCGCAGCTTTGGGCGCTGTATTTCACGCTGCTCGGTGGGGTGTGAGCAAAGCAGTGGCTTTTTGCTCCGACCCTGCAGGCCTGCCTGTTTCCCAATGGCATTTTCATGACCCCCTTGCCTCCCCGCTTGCTCCCAGCCTGCCGCAGCTCTGCCCGCCCTCGCTCACATGGGCTGGTTTCACCCTCAGGTCACATAAAACCTTCTCTGCAGCTTCCAGCCGTGGGAAATCTTGTCTAGCCTCAAAAAAGCAGAACTGTCCCCTATGCCAGCGTTCAAGCACTTGGTACCCCCCCTGCAGAGGTGCACCCGGCGGCCGTGCGGCTGCTCCAGGGAGCGGAGACAGGGCTGTAAATTATCAGCCCCGTTTTTGCCCGCTGCTGGAAGAGGGAGCCGCCAGGCCCCTCTACCAGCGACC
>NW_009259029.1:1024358-1046497 GCF_000687185.1 Egretta garzetta | reverse complement strand
ACGGGACGGGACCGGGACAGCCCCTCCCCGAGCCGGGCCGGGCCGTCTCCGTCCAGGGCTCAGCCCGGCTCCCCCCCCTCTCTCCAGCGCAGGTCGTAACCTGAAGGAGTGGCTGCGGGAGCAGTTTTGCGACCACCCCATCGAGCACTGCGAGGACACCCGGCTGCACGACGCGGCCTACGTGGGGGACCTGCCCACCCTCAAGAGCTTGCTGCAGGAGGAGAGCTTCCAAAGGTGAGGGGGGCTGCGCGCACCCCGCCCTGCCCGCACCCTCACCCTGGCTTTGGAGACCCTCACGGGGACGAGGGTGCGGGGTCCCGCTTAAACGATTTTGGCTAACGAGTCCCTGGGGCTGCTTACCCCGCACCCATCTCCCCACGGCCTTTTGGAGGCCCCGTCCCACTCCGTTCCTGGCAGGAGAGGTGTCGGGTTGGGAGGATGCTCCTCTTGCCCCTGAAATTGTCCCCCGTGGTCTCCCAGGAGGCAAATCTCAAGCCAGTTTGCAAGCGTGCGGCAGCCACGCATGAGCTCTTTTCAGATCAGGGTGGAAATGTAATACCATGAAAATAGGAGCCTACGTATAATGGGAAAAACATGCAAAAGGGATTACAATCGAATATAAACCTGAAACATCCTATGTTACAAAATCTGCCCAGTGTCAGTCTGTGACCATGGGGATAGTTAATTAATTTTCCTGCACCGTGGAGAAAACTGCTTAGAGTGCAAAATGTCTCCCAGCCTCAAAAAAGGTGTCCTTTCAGCAAAACTGAGAATGAGCCAGCCCCTCTTTGTGCCACCTGGGCAGCTAGGGCTCTCAGGTCCCTTGCTCTGAGATATTTACCTTATTATTTTGCCGTGTGGGAACCCTGTGGTAGCAGGGCCAGGCATCCTTCCCTGCAGGAAAAATCTAAAGTTTGGCGAGAGGAGGAGGCTGGACCCACAGCACCATCGTACAGGTGGTGAAGTGAACAAAAAAGTGATTTCTTTGAATCTGGGGGTAGGTATGGGATGGAGATCCCCAAACCTCCAAGGTTAGAGAAAGCACTTTTATCACAAGACTTGACAGCTGAGGGCTTGATGTGAGTTTTATACTACTCCTCTTCCTAAAACATGGCTGAAAAAAAAATTGTGGCACTGTTCTTCTAGCAAACTCTGTAAATGCACTGTGTAAAAACTGCTTTGTCCTGTACTGGTTACGTGGGCCTACATGGAGTGAGCTAGAAGAGCAAATCCGCTGCTGCGCTGACTAAAGAGCACTTCGCCAGCCTACATTGGCCTTAAAGAAATCCCTTCCTCTCGGTGTGTTCCTGCTAAAATGGTACCTGCAGTGATTTGCAGAGAATTTGGGAGTGGGTTGTTGATGTTTATGAGGTTTGTAAGGCTAACCTGAGATCTGGATGAGCATGACAATACAGGTGATTTCAGAGGGGATCTAACCAGTTGCCACCCAAACCCATCTCTTCTATAAATTGGAAAAGGCTCTTATGCCAGTACAGCCGTCCAACAGGGTTGCTAATGGCCTACTTATGCTGTTCAGTGCAGGATGGCCACACCTCCCCAGCTTGCTCCTTGCTGGCAGGGCTGAGTTTCCCTGGATTTGTGTTTACGTCATCCCATGGTGCCTGGCTGAGTGTGGATGTTGCCAGTGGTGTGATACAGATGTACGTCTGCATTTCTGTACATTGCTCCCCTCCTCCCGTGTCCTCTTGCTGTTTCCCTGCTGCTTTGACAACCTTCTGCCCCTTTTGGAGCAGCTTGAATTAAGTAGTTGTGGTCCCCAGCTTGGTCACTTCTGACCTGGGACATCTCCGTGTTACAAGGGAGTATTTTATTCTTTTTATTGGTAATTTTGACTGAGCTTTGAGGCAGGGTTTGTCCCTCACTGTGAATATGTGCTGCTCCTGACACAGCAGAGCTGCAATAAAACCCATCTTCCAGGCACTACTCCGGTACATGCCACAGTCTCTGGCTACCTACGTGCAGTGCCTAGTCAGGTAACTGGCAGGAGCTTTTTAGGGCTGCTATGAAGTGTCAAAAATGGGGAGGAAAACTTGAAGGGAGCTGGTTGGGTTCTCCCAGCATCCTCCTCTGGGGCTGTGGGAGCTGGGGTGGTGCAAGGTGTCAGGAGGGCTTCTTGTGACCCAACGCTTCCTCCCTCTGATGCCAGCCGGATCAACGAGAAGTCGGTGTGGTGCTGTGGCTGGCTGCCCTGCACGCCACTGCGCATTGCTGCCACCGCCGGCCACGGCCCCTGCGTCGACTTCCTCCTCCGCAAAGGGGCCGAGATCGACTTGGTGGACGTGAAAGGGCAGACCGCCCTCTATGTGGCTGTGGTCAACGGGCACCTCGAGTGTGCCAAGATCCTCCTGGAAGCTGGGGCTGACCCCAACGGCAGCCGGCCCCACCGCAGCACCCCTGTCTACCATGCCGCACGCGTGGGCCGGGCAGACATCCTCCGGGAGCTGATCAGGTGAGAGCTTGGGTCCAGGCTGGAGTTGGTCCTGATGGGGAGATGGGTGGCTCTACTTCCCTCTCTTCTTCCCTTGGGATCTTTCCCCCATGGGTCTTGGAGCATCTGTTCCCTCCTCACATGCCCAGTGCCTCCACAGGCCTGGTGAAGCTGGCCAAGAGATGAACAGCAGAGAAGATGGGGAGGTGCCCAAAGGGACATCCTTGTCTTCCCCATTGCTTGGACCTGGCAACAGGTCTGTGCCCTGCTGTGTGACTCTCATGACTGTTCTAAGACGTCGCCCAAGAGAGGAGTCTCTGTTTCTGAGCCCACCATCCACTATTCAGTCAGAGCCAAATCCTGCAAAATAACCTCCCCCACCACTTCCAACTTGACTGCCAACTCCATACCCCTGGACGAATTTATTATGAGTGAGGTGAATCCCCCACTGAACCAAAAATTGTTTAGAAACACATCTCTCCCTTGTGTAGCTCTGCTGCTCTGGCCATTTTCTGTCATTGGGAGGAAAGATGCTTTTCTCTGGCACTGTCTGTACTTGGCTGCCTGGCATTTGCCTATCACTAGGACGCCCTCTGTGGTGTCTGATTCAGCCTCCCCTTTCCAGACACCTTATGCACAGCTCTATCAAAGGGGTGGCATCTCTGGGGCAGGGCATGATGGCCATCACTATGAGATGATGAACAGTAACCTTAGCTGGGTGGTGGGTGGCTGGTGACCTCCTCTCCCTCAGGAAGCTTCCTCTGCAGCACCAGCAGTCAGTGAGCTCAAGGTCTAGAAGCAGGCTGTGCAAACTTGACTTTTCTCCTCTGTGGCATGCCATGATACTTCCTTTCTTCTAAATTGGAAGCTTTTTGTATAAGGGACCGTGCTGAGCAACTATATTGACACCAAATGATAAAGGGATTGTAAGGGGAAAATGTAGGTTGTAGAAAGAAATAGTAAAAGAGAAGAAAGTTTTATTTGGATTCACACAGAAACGCTCTCCAAGAAATCCCTTCAATGACCGCAAATGCAAGAAAATAACAATGAAAAGGATTTCAACAGAAAAAATTCAAAATACTCCTTTTTGCTTTTGGGGAAGTTAATTTTCACACAAGTGCAGCTTTAAGGAAGCTGGCAAGTAGAAAGAAGGGGAGAAGGTTCCCCCTCCTTGCTCCTTTCTCAGTAAGCTGAGGGAAGGATGTCCTCATTGTCAGGCGCTTGTTGGTACAGGGTTCAGCTCACATGCTGCATTCCCCAGAATCTCCCCTGCTATATCTGCTAAGGCAGGGTGAAATGAAGCAAATGGTATTTCAGCAGCACATGGAGAGCCGATGCATTGATTTATGTGTCTACTCCTTGGGATACCTTGCCAGCAATATTAAAAGCAAGATTTTGGAAAACTTTCAGGATTAAAAATTAACTGGAGTTTGTCCAATCTCTTTTTATTAGACAATGTCTCTCCCAAGGCTGCTAAGCTAATACCAAATTGTCAGATTGCCCAAAATTTCAAATATCTCGGAGTATGGATTTCACAGATCTGTTCAGAGTTGCTTACTTTAAAATGCAGTCTTACGTTACAAAGCTCACTCAGAGATTTTAAAAATGTTGATTTAAAGGATTTGGCAGGGGGAATGCAATGAGGAAGACACATTTACTGAGATATAAGGAAATATTTCAGCATATTCAGCTTGAGAGAACCTCAGTGTCCTGAAAAGAAAGCCCAACCCAGTTCAGGCTTGCTGCAGGTGTCTAAACATCACCTGGTTCTTTCTTCTTTTTTAATCATATGGTAGCACAATCAGGATTCCTGAGTCCTACCACAATTGCTGAACCAGCTAACCAAGCAATAGGTGAAATTGTATCCATTAATAGTAAATACACACATAGCTGTGGAATGGTGGCTGGCGGAAATATTTATGCTTATATTGCCAGGGTGTAGATTACTCTCCTAACAGCTTGTGATGTGATCATGCTGTGATGGGATCGGACTGTTACATTATAAACCTCCAGCGTAACTAGGGGCTGACCCAGCGTATTAAGATTGAGATGATCCTTTTGCCACGCTAAAAACGGTGAAAAAGATCTGAGAAATCATCCCGATGCCTCAGGGACATGCCTTACTGTGACAAAAGCAGAATTTTGTATTTTGCTTTGAGTTGGAGGGGGACTGGTGGGTGAAGGAATCTTTTATCCATCTGTGGGGAGAAGGGACAAGGCTTTGCTTGATCTGTAGTGCTGCAACGAAACCCATTTACTCCTTAGGGGATTGCATTGTCTTCCTCCGTGTTCCTGTCCAAGCTACATGTGAAGTAGCTGGAGTTAGTGTCCCCACTGCTTGGGCGTTCCCCAGGCTAGGGGAAATACAAGCTTATTTCTGCCATCTCTTCTTTCTGTAGCATTGCCATTTTTCAAATTCCATGCTTTTCCAGATAGTGAGAGTTGGCCTTTTTGCTCCCATTTATTTGGCCACATTCTTCATTTCCTCCAAAAAAATGAAAAGAACCAAAGCCAGTAAGCCTTGTTTTCTGCTCATTCTCAACTTAATGCCGTCTGTACTTCCCAAAAAGAAGTATGCTGTGGGCTCTGCTTTTGTTTGATGACAAGACCGATGTCCACTGAGCAGGGCTTTAGCCGGCTCAGGTGCCTTCTCTACGCCACAGCAAGCTTGAGCCTGCTTTGCTCTGGCTGCAGAGCTTACGGAGCAGTTGGGACACCATGGCACCATGCTGCAAAGAAGTGAAGTACAGGTTTCTCTGTGGGGTAGAGTGAGGCAGGAGCCAGTTGCAAAAGGCTTGAGAGGTTTGCTGCTGCAGCTTGTTGAGCTCGCCCCTTCAGTGCCTGGAGTGCTGGCCAATGAACTGTAATATCTCGTGTGGTATCTGGTATAATATATAACCTGTGAATGGAGCTGTGCAGGATGGATGGGGAGAGCAGAAAGTCTGACGCAATTATTTTGTTTTTCCAGTTTCCTACACACTGAGAGCTGGCGGGTACGTCCCTTCGTCTGAGCTGAATGCTAGGGAGAAGGCCTCTTTTTGACTCCCTGGTGGGATTTCTGATGGGATTTCAACCACCCCAGCTCCTTCGGGAGCAGGATTTTGTCACACGTGTTTTGCTGTTGAGCACAGATTTTGGTTTCCATTTCCGTACTGTCTGTGTGACAGTCAGATCTATTGCCTGCATTGCTTTTTGGCTGTTTTATCCTGGTGGGGAAGTTATTTCACTGCATCTCTTCAACTGAGTAATTTGGAAGCATCCCCACTCCCCAGCTGGCTCATTAGCATCCAACATTATGTGTTGCTGGCTGAGGGCTGAGCCATCCCTTGTGCCAAGGCCATGTTTGGCACATCTTTCAGGAGGGCAAGGAAAGATGTTCCTCAGCTGCTCTCTCCCAAGCCTGGGCTGTTGCAGGCAGAGGAACAGCTTTGCTTCTTGAAGATCAGACCATGCTGGATATGGCATTCCCACTCAGAAGCCCTGCTAGGCCCCTCTGAGGGCAGTTCTTGGGTGATGGGCTCCAGAAGTACCAAAACCAGGCAGGGTGCTTACCCTCTGGGTGTCCTTCAGCCTCATCCCCTGCCATTTTGTCACCCTGGAGTGCAGTCGTGGTGCTGTTGCCCTTGCTTCCAGACCTCTGCTCTTCTCCCCCACCCAGGTATGGTGCAGATGTGGATGTGAATCACCACCTCACTTCCCGGGTCCCCAGCCTCTCCCTGCGGCCCCTCACCACGCTGGTGGTCTGCCCGCTGTACATCAGCGCTGCCTACCACAACCTCCAGTGCTTCCGGCTGCTGCTCCAGGCAGGAGCCAACCCAGATTTTAACTGCTGCGGGCCCATCAATATCCAAGGCTTCTCCCGGGGCTCCCCGGTGTGTGTGATGGATGCTGTCCTGCGACATGGCTGTGAAGCGGCATTCGTTCACCTCTTGATTGACTTTGGAGCCAATCTGAACCTGGTGAAAGTGGAGGCCTTGGGAGTTGAATCCACGGGAAGGGTCAAAGTCAACCCTGAGGCTCTGCAGGTGTTCAAAGAAGCAAGGGGTAAGTGGCTTTGACTTACTGAAGTGGTGCTGGTTTTATCTAGCTCTGGATTCAGGAGAATGCTTTGGAGAGTTTATTTGGTTGTTAGGAGCTGTTAAGGTGGTAGGTGAGTGTTACCATCCTCTTTTGGGTCTGTTTGTTCAAGTGCCTTCAGCCAAGTGCAAAAAGACTGTGTAAACAGGTTATACCTCTGTAAAGTGCATATAAAAGTGTAAAGCAATTCTAACATACAAAAAAGATAATTGGGATTTAGAAGCTGTTAAGCTAACTGCTAATGACTTCATCACCCCTGATATGGCTCCCAAAGATCTGTTGCTGGCCAGACAGGCATCAGGCAGGAGAGGACCGTGGGGCTGGCCTCTGCCGCTCCCTGGCACGGATCCGCAGTGTTGCCGAGCTGCTGGCTGCCTCCGGCTCTGTCAACACTGATGACTCAACCCAATGGCTTCCCTGTAAGCCTCCTGCTAGACTCCCCGTTTTTCTTCCATTGCATTTTGTACATTCACATGGTGTTTTCCCTCTTGAGTCCTTCAGCTACCAATGATGCCTATTTCAGCAGCCCAACCTCTGTCTGTAACTTTACCTTTTTTATGTTTCTCCCAGCTCTTTTCCATTGCCTAACCATGTCCTCGGCAGCCTGAAGTAAGGTTTAGGTGGCGGGGTCCTATCAGAGCTGAGCTTTGGGTCTTCAAGCCACAGGCAGGTTATGGCATATCCAGTGAGACCCAGTTCTCAAAAGCCGCACAGATGTGCCCTCAGAAGGTCTTGAGTGACCTTGTCCTCTGCGGGGGGTGGGGGGGGCAGGGAGAGACCCAAGAGGTAGTTTTATCTGGACAGGCTACTTGGTAAGTAAAGTCACAAATGATGGTAGCAGGTGGTGAAAAAAGGTGGGAAAAAGCTGGCTTTTTGAATTTAACATCCTCTGGAAAGCAAATGAATTACAAAAGAAGTAAACCAGAGCCTCAGACCTGAACATGCCTAAATTTACCTGCTATTGCTTTCTTTTTATAACGAAAGCAACATCAATACAGTCCGCACCCTTGTTCCAGCAAGGACAGCACCTTGTAAAACGACCAGGCTCAGCTGGTGAAGGCCAGGGCTTTGCACCAGGGTCACAAGTGGGGTTTCCCTCTTGAACTCTAGAGAAATTTGAAAGGGATTTAGGATGTGGAATACAGCCCCCAGCCCCAACCCCGAAGTTATTCAGCTTTGCACATGCCTGGTTTTTAAACCTGCCTGGACTTTTGCTGAGAAGAGGTGCACATAAACTGGAGCAGGTGGTTTCCATTAAACCTGGGTTTAGAAGGCAAATGGGACTCCTCAGGTAGAGCGTGCAGGATAATGGAGTGGTGCCTTGGAGGTCTTGTTCCTGAATCAACATGGACACCATCATCCTCTTGTCCCTGTGCTGGAAGAGCTCTCCATGAATGCAAAAGAAGCCCTCAAAAGAAAGTTGGGATAAGGCCTAAGCAAAAATAAAGTCCACATAATTTTAAAATGATCCGAGTAGTATAAAGCCTCTCACAGACTCCCCTGGTGTGGATTTGGCAGTGATCTCTTGAACCCTTTCATGCAGGGACTGGATCCATGGTCACAACCCCATGCAGTCTCCAGCTTGCCCATCCAAACTGCCCATGTGGCAGCTGTCATTGCTCCAAGTCTTTGGCCAAAAGGTTTGGCCTCCTCACAGGGAGGATTCGTGCATGCTCAGCTCTCCTGCGCTGCCTTGGTGTTGCTGTGCAGGATGTGGCCTCGGTGTTCGGAAGGGGTAAATGGCTCCTCAGCTGTCAGCCAGAGCTCAGCACAATTTATACGCTGTTATCCCTCTCTCTTCCTCTCTCTGTCCCTCAATAGTTTTTCTCTGCTTTCTTTACTGCAGGCCGCACCCGGAGCCTCTTGTCTCTCTGCCGCATAGCTGTACGAAGAATACTTGGCAAATCTCGTCTGGATCTGATCCATATCCTTCCAATCCCAGACCCTATTAAACAATTTTTACTTCATGAACACAGTTAAAGGGCAACTGGCTGCTTTCCGGGACAGTTTGATTTGGTAAATGAGTGCGCTGATAAAGCCAGGTGCCAATCCTAACCCTTCCCCCACAGTAGAATACTGTATTGCTCTTGGAGTGCACATAATTCCCTGCCCCTGTGATTTTTCCCCTCCAAATTTAGGGTGCAGTGATTTTCTGTGTCTATTCTTAAGCTACCGGTTATCTAACTGGTGATCTCTTGTTTGCAACTGGTTGGGTGACAAGGCCAATAAGCGTGTGTGGCTGTTACATGAGCAAAACCAATATATCCTATAGTTGTTAGCATATTTCTGTTTGTTATGACTCTACCTCTGTTATTGCTCTGTGTTACACACAACTTGGGTCTCAGTGGCACTTCTGCGTGGGGAAGTGTCCGGATTTAAGCCTTTCCTCTTCCTATAGCATACAAGGGAGTCTCTCCTCGCTTTGTAAGGGTTTTACAACAGCACTGTTCTCTTTCTGCCATTGGTACCTGGCCTTTCTCTTCCCTATGGAGTTTGTGATTGCTGCTGTAAAAGTGGGTGTATTTTCATCTGTCCTTTTCTGGTGTAAAATGCATCAAGTTTCCTGTCCAGTGCCACGTGTTACTTGGAGAATTGCATCCGTGTCGCTACGTGCTGCAAGGTAGCTGCTGACTTGGCTTTCTTCGTGTAGAGGCCCCATCACACAGATGGGAGAGTAGCAGAATACATAATGCTATCCTGTCTGAGTCGTTTCTACAGAGCACCAGATCTGCTGTGGCAGCTTGGCTCTCCCTCCAGCACTGTAATGGACAAGGCAGAGGCTGTCCATTCCTCCTCCCAACTGCCTGGGACTGGGTGAAGTTTTATGACCACTACTGTAGCACGAATGACAAAACGTGGAGAGAAGAGGAAAAGGTAGTTTCACCTCTGGAAACTGATAGCTACACAGCCTGTTGTGGGGATGTGATCCCTGTGGTTCAGTTGCCACTGCAGTGGTGGTGAGACAAGGACTGTGATACTCGGATGAAGCCAGCACGTGAACCCGAAAGATTTCTAGGGTACTTTTTTGGAAAAGCAATGGCTAAATTAATCTGTTCACTGTAAAATGGGTTTGAATATTTGAGAGTGACCAGAAGCAACAGTGGACGGGTTGCTAAATTAAACTGTTGTGTTGCTGTGCTGGGTGGTAGTTGATGCAGTGCCTGTGAATATATTTGTGTGATTATGAAGAAAAATACACCAAAATGATCTCTAGGCTGCCTGTTTGCCATATTGCAGTGATTGCAATGTTATTGAAGGCCCAGTAAAGTAGCTGACAATGCACAGCACACAGAAGTTTCCTACCTACCTTGTACTTTGTATCTCATGGTGGTAGTGTGACTAGAGAAAACCCTCCCAGATCCACTTAACAGGTCTCTTTTTTTGCATACAGCTTCTACCAGCATTGTGGAAAAGGGAGAAGAAAAGACTTTCTGTCTTTTCTTGAAGAGTTAGGAGGTTATGTGCTTCTAAATGCAGTGTTGCATCCAACAGCCTGGGCTCCTTTGATTTCCAGTGCCTCTACATTGCTGTTTACCTTCATGTCACAAGCTCACAGAAGAGTGTCACTCTGCAGTGAGTTGACAGCCTTTCGTCGGGATCTCAGGGTCAGCCAGCTCCTTAAAGGTAGCAACATAATCATTGTGTAGGAAACATTGTCAAAATAGCAACTTTAGAAGGACGGAGGTGATGGTCCCTCAGGATCTTGGGTAAAAACTCAGGTGATAATTGGTACTTGCTTTTACTTACTGATTCAAGTTCTTTCTAGTCCTCGTGTTATAAGCTGATTTTTTGGACAGTTTTTCTTCACCAGATATTCTTCCCGTGCTCATGCAGTTGGCAGGGGTATTTTTCCAGATGTGATCCTAAAGATGTTGGGGATTTATTTATTGTATGGTGCCTAGGGACCTGTTGTTGAGAGCTGAGTTAAGCATGGGATGGCAAGGACAGTAAGACTGTCCTTTAAGCTACCTTGCATTTCAGTTTCAAATGCCTTTGGCCAACAGCCCTGGTTATCCTGCCTCTATAGGAGCAGATCCTCAAAGCTGCCACATACATTTGCGCCATGGATTTGCCCCATAGGTCTGACGCTAGTTACGAAATGCTCGTTTTCCAGAGGTGTAAGTGAATGCAAAATCACAGTTCAGTTACTGGTCCTCCCACTAAGGGATGTGTTTAGGGTGGAGTTCGATAAGCAACAATGGACTTTTTTATATGTTTTATTATCTGCTGAAGAACTCGTGCCTTTCCAAGATGCTTTCAGACAAGGAGGAAGGGTGGGAAAAATGCAGTCCCTGATTGTTTCCTTTTCAGTTCCATGGCCAGGCCTGGAAGGTCCAGCTGGCCCCTTACATTGTTCTGCTCACTGATTTTAGGATAAGGTGGCAAAATTGCACTGCTGAGAACAGGCTAAAGTGTGGTGGTTACGCTCAGCGCTCAGATACCAAAGCAAAGGATACTTTCAAAACCCTCATCAGGTGACATATAATGTCAAGATTATGTATCTGTAGGCATGCTTTCAAGGTGAGAAGGCAGCAGTTTTGCACTGTTTCCTTTTCAGGCTTGCAGATGGTTTAGGTTTTCACCATGCTGGAGGCCAGGGCAGCCCATGAGCATGTTGTCTGAGAGTTGTGCGCTTGCTTTATAGAAGTGTTAACATGTCTGAAAGATGCAAACAGGTTGTAAAGCCTCTTGTCACCTTGCTGGTGGAACCATAATGTTTTGCAGGAGCACGGGCCGAACATACTCTCTAGCTCCAGTGTAGAGGCAGAAAATGAGGGAGGTTGTCTTGAGAAAATGCCATGGCAACAGTTTATTTGGGTCGAGTTTCTCCCCCTTGATTTTTGCTTGTTCAGGCAGTTTTGCAAACCAGTCACACATCAGTGCCTTTTGGGAGAAGGTAGTAGGGTGAATGTGAAGGCATATGCTCCTCTGGGGTGAGCTGGCTCCACCTGGAATGAGCCACGGTGTGAAGAATTGGAGAATTTAGTTCTTATGGGCGTGATTAAAACAGTGCCGATGTAACTCGAGTATCTAGTTAAAGCTAAGACTCTACAGATGACCTGTTACAATTTTCATTATAGCTGCGTTCAGTATTTGATTTGTTGACTGTTGTGCCCTTGACTGACACTGTCCTACAACATGCTTATGGATAGTCAGCCAGTGGCACCCTGACCAGTCTTGCAACTATGCTCCCTCCCAGAACCATAACTCCCATGTGGGTGAAATGGAGAAGAGCACCCTCTTCCCATGCACAGAGTCAATACCTGGTACTGATATGATGCCTTTGTAGGTCCCACTGGTAAGCACAAGCCATGCTGGGAGTGGGGACTTTGACCTCTGTTAGTTTACCATTCTTAATTTATAATTTGGGATACGATGGCGCTCCAGCAGTGTGCTGAACTTTGTATGTATGGGAGTTCTTTTGACCTCAAGCTTGAAGGATTGCATGGGTCTTCAAATCCAACTGATGTGGAGTCCAAAGGATTCCCCCGACCACGGATATCTCCAGCCTTTGATCCACAGGTCAAAGGATGGTTCTTCCAACCCAATAGCAAACAAGCTTGAAGTTCATCAGTCACTTGGACATTTGCAGAATCAAAGCTGTGAAGTGCAGGAGGCATTTCACCGACACTACCCATCCAACTCCTGCCTTCACTGAGGGACTGTGCCTCCTGCAAAGGTCTCAGTGTTAAACCTGGATGGTCTGTCTTTTGGCTTGAGGGCCTGAAGGGAGTCCAGCTCAGGGGGACAACTCACATAATACTAAGTTGTAAGTACAAAGACTACTGTTAGAGTAAGTCCCTGTGGACATCGGTTGTTGAGGGTACATAAACCCAGCTTTTTAAGTGAAGTAGTTAATATGCAGACTTAAAAGATCTGGAATTTTAATTGCAGAGAGATAATAATGAATCTCAAAATAGATTCATGATATTCATAGATCTTGGGTGTCCTGTTCTGTAGGGCCAAAACTTATATCCTCTGTCTGTCCCTGCCCTTTAAACCCAAGAAACAACGGTCTTCCAGTATGAAATCTGAGTAACATGTGCATATTATGTATTTTCACAGTATATAAACAGCATTTATTTTTGCCTTAACTCAGACTTTGGCATTTCCTCCTATGTAGCAAAGCATTCTCTTTTGTAAAGGTATTCTTTTCCATGTTGTCCATGGGGCATGCTCAGATGACCTGAGTAACAAATGCGTATCGTGAAGTCATGGGTGGGAAATTAAACAGTTCTACTGTCTACCTCCCCTGTATTGAAGAATGCCTTTTATATTTGTGCATAATACATAAAGTGTGTATTGTGTGGCCTTACTGTAAGCCTGGGTGGGATAGAATCACAAGATTTGGAAAAGGTTTAAGGAACCAAGACAGATCTGGAATAAGCAAAGCAGATCCAAAGCAGTCTTTTTCAGGTGGGCTTTCTTCTCTTTGTTGCTGTAGGGGATTTCCAGAGCACAAAATGCTGGTGCCCAAATACAATTTCCTGCTCTTTGGAAGTTTTGCAAAAGGCAGAGGAACAGCATCTGTTGGGTTGAAGTGGTTTTTTTTTCCCCATCCCCAAAGTCAAGTAAAGCACTTTTTACACCAAAACCAGCCTTTGAGGTACAGCATCTCTAGCCCTTCCTGTCCCAGCAAAGAAAGCAGTGTAAGAACCTGCACAGGACAGAGTAGAGGTGGCACAGTCCCACTTCAATTAGAGCTAATCAGTGATCTGTTAATTTTGCCTGGTGTAAAATGATTGTGCACAGCAGCAAGATCAGATCTGAGAGCAGATAGGAGGTATCTGTGGTGGGCCTGGATCCACATGTAGCTGAATAAAGATGTTCCAGTACAAGAGTATGGCTGTCTGCCTAATTATTTACCTCACCATGGGAAGGGGACATACTCCTCTGTGCAGCAAAGAGCAGGGACTGGATTTGCAAAAGCCTGAATCCTGCTGGCCTCGGCTTGGAGGCTGTGGCTGACTCTTCTGCATGTTTTGCAGCCACTGGAGGGGGCCGGAGAACCGTGCTGCCTGCAAGGGGGTTACAGGCAAGCAGGCAGGAACGGGCCAGGGTTTCCTGCACCATTGGCAACTCCTGCCTTGCCACCTCTGGACAACTTTCAAGAGGGATGTGGCATCCAAATCAAAGTGTAAATTGATGTGAATGTGCAGAAGACCCCTGTCTCTGGAGCCTGGCCCCGCCCCCCCAGTCCTCTTTCCCAAGCTCTCATGTCCTTTCTGCAGTGATGGCCTGCTCTTTCCTCAGGGTGCCATGGCAGGTTGTGCCAGTGCAAGGTGGCTGCTGTCACCCACTGCTGGTTGGAGCTGCCCAAAGCTCTTGGCTTTCCACCTGGTCCTTCAAAATAGGCTGAAGAAGGCTCTTCAGACCTCTCATTTCTGCTCCTCCTTACTTTGTACCCAGCTCTGGAAACGTAGCTGCTCAGTTTGTCCTGGCATGAAAGTACTCTGAAGTCGGCGTAATTCCTCAGAATTTTTCGATGCTTAGCTTTTTCCAGCATTTTCATTGGAAAACTTCCTACAAGCTTAAGCTGCAAGCATTTCTGATGGTTGTACTGTTCTTCCTAGGGGCTAACAGATGTGCAGGTTCTGTCTGCAACACCTGGACAATTTGAGTTCTTTAGCTCAGGTGGTAGAAAGAGCATTTTGGGTTCCTGAGGATTTAGTCCCTGTAGCTATCTCCAGTCAAGGGCACAGTCCCTTTTTTAGGATTCCTGCTATTTTTGCTTGGGAGATGCTTGTCTGAGCTGGTGCCAGCATTTTCTCTAAAGGCAAAAAAAGAGTTTCTCCTAAATTGGAAGAAAACAATCAAATGGTTTGGTGATTAAAAAAACCCTTAAAAACAAAGGGTTTGGAGCACAAACCCTTGGAGGGAGGGGTCTGTAGCACAAGTCTTATGAGGAGCAGCTGAGGGAACTGGGGTTGTTTAGCCTGGAGAAGAGAAGGCTGAGGGGAGACCTTACCGCCCTCTGCAACTGCCTGAAAGGAGGTCGTAGTGAGGTGGGGATCAGTCTCTTCTCCCAAGGAACAAGCAATAGGATGAGAGGAAATGTGCCAGGGGAGGCTTTGATTGGATATTAGGAAGAATTTCTTCATGCAAAGGGTTGTTAAACATTGGAACAGGCTGGCCAGGGAAGTGGTGGAGTCCCCATCCCTGGAGGTATTTAAAAGACAGGTAGATGAGGTGCTTAGGGACATGGTTTAGTGGTGGACAGGCGTGGTAGGACTCAGTGATCTTAAAGGTCTTTTCCAACCAAATGATTCTATGATTGTGATTCAAAACAAGCCCTAATTTGAAATTCTAACATCCCCAGCCTCAATATTCCTCTAGCTCAGAAGTGGCTACCTCCTGCCTCCCAGTGCATCTGCCCACAGGCTTGTGCAGTAGCCACCCCAACTTGGTACCCATGGCCTCTCTGGGTGGTGGGTCAGTGACAGCATCTCTCTGCTGCAGCTTAGAAAGAAGAGGAGATGTACCATCAACTGGGAGAGTCTTGTGTGTCTGAGCTGCAAACCTTGGGACAATAAGCGTGGAATTGTTTAAAGGGCTGCTAGACTCCAGCTGTGATTTTGCATGCTATTAACCTGTCTCCTCTTGGTTATCTGTCTGGAGAAGACAGGCTGGGGTTTCTGGTCACTTCTCACTGAATTTTGTGTATGGCTGGGGAGAAGAGCTCATGGGTGAGTCTGTCCTTGGTTTATATAACAGCATTGCAACATTTTCCTTATTACTTACACCCATTTATCTTATCTTAAGATCTAATGCAGAGTTCCCTTTCCCACAGCAGCAAGGAAGAGAAGAGATTTTACCTTGCACTGTGTGATGCTCAAATATTTGCTCTGGGCTATGAGAACCGACCAAGACTGCAGTAAATCTCAGGCGGTCTAAAAGCATTTCCTCTAGCATGCATTACTTCCACTCCCCCAGCCACTTCTGGGGAAGGCCCTGCCTGTTTAACTTCTTTTTTCTTTTTGTTCCCTGTCAGCTCCTTCAGGCTTATCTTCCCTCCCAAATGAGCTCTCTGTCCCCTACAAGTTGCAACCTGGAAGAAAAGTAAGATGTCTGCGGCTCACCTGTGGTGTGCCTGAGAGACAGGGCAGCACCCACGGGGTGCCTGGCTCCTGCGCCCACGTCAGCCCTGCACAGGGGAAAGGAGCCTGCAGCCCCCGGAGACCATAGCTGCACTGTGATGCTCATTAATCCGTCTCCAGGTACACGCATTTCCCACTGCTTTCAGCACTCCCCCTCCTCCCCCCCAACGCATATGTATGAGCCTGATTTGTACTGTTCTGTTTTGCACTTTTTTCACTTATTTTTTTGTTGTTTATGCTTCAGAGACAAATGAAATCTGCTTTTGTTTACTGGAAAGTATGCTTTATTTTCCCATCATCGAGCATCTGGTGTTTGTAAAATGCACGACGAATCTTTCCAACAGAAAAACAGCCAGCCTGAGTGTGCCTGGCCAGGAGTTCACGTGTGCTGTGATCTTTATCCTAAAAAAGTACTTAGAAGCCGAAACAAGAAAGTGCCAGCCAAACATCCTGCACAGTGGTGAAAATCTACAGGTAAATGCTGGAAATTCACTTTTGCCATCAAATGTATATTTAGCGAAGGCTGTGTTACCTCAAGGCTCAAATAAGCCTTTGCCTAAAAGCTTTGTGCAAGAAGGGAACAGTGGCAAGTGGTGCATACCTGTGAGCCTCAGGAACAAGCATCTCCAAATATTTTCATAGGATGCTTCTGTCACTAGGAAGTTGGAGAGAAAAATGAAGTCAAGATGGGTAAGATGGAGTAGGACAAATGTTATCGTCGATTAACGGCTTCAGCCCTCCCCCAAAAGGTAGCAGGATGATGTATGATCTGTACACAGTCCACTCCCTGTGGCACAGGCTTTCTATAAGCTTTCCAAACATACCAGGGTGAGGTGATGCTTGCAGACACGGCATTTTCTCTGATGGCGTCTTTCCACAATCATCTGAAAGCTGCTAAGGGAATTTTGGAAGCTGGTTTCCAGCCATGATTCGCTTGGCCAACTCTGCACTTGCCTTTAATTTTAATAATTTGGCGACATCCATTTATTTAACATTTTGCAAAGCAGGATCTGCGTTTACTCAGGGAAAATGAGAGTTGAAGGATGGTAAAATGCCTTCATAAATTGGAAGTTAAATTAAGAAATCACTTTAAAAGCACTGAATGCTGTTAGCTCCATGTAGTGGTCTCACTTACGGCATTGCGAGCTGTGGTACGGGATGGAGGCATGGAAGATTAAGGAGGCACAGGGACTGGGGTGGATTGTTTTGTGGGTGTTTCTGGCCTTTCTGAGCCTGTTTTTGTTTGCAGTTGGAATGTAATAGATTCATCCCTTGTTTCATTTCCCGCAAAACGCAGTTTTTACCAACAAGTCTTAATTTTGAAAAATTTCAGCAACTGAACATTTCCTATCAGTCTGAGAGCAGCTTCTGAAAGTTTTCTCTTACATTTGATCATATCAATGTTATTCCATGACACTGTCTGTAGTGGAAGGTCTCATGATGCATTAGATGCAATATTTAATTTAATTTAATTTTTAAATTTTTATTTTCAAATTACTAATGGTAGCTGCAGCTTGGTCTCGATTGGGACATACATCAAATTAACTTGTTCAAATTATTTTTTTAAATGAGAGCTGTTTTGCTTTGTTCCCCATTCCCCTAGGATGAGGTTAAAGATTGCATGCTGTAGTAGACACTAAGCATGTTTTCAGGGGTTTCTTGGGCACCACCGAGATTCACAGATAGATGCTCTGAAGAGCAGTCCAGGGCATATCTTGCACAGATGACCAACGAAGCCTGGTGTGCGGTGGCATCTCTGAACAGCACTTCATTGCCGGGCAGCACTTGGTAGGATGAAGCTGCTGGGCAAAGGAAGTTCTGGCTCCGTCTTGAGATGCTGCAGTCTTTGAGCCTTTGTGGCTGTGTCACAGCAATCTTCCTTGCATCTCAGCACCATCCTAGCACTTGAACATGCACCTCTAGATAATTCTGGCTGAGCCAGAAAGGGGTTTTGCTTTATAATAAATGTGTTGTAAGACTTCCTGTTGTTTAAAGGCGTTTGAGTCCTAACCTTCGTCAAAGCAACCAGTAAAGCCTCCTATAAATACTACCTAGGAAAGCAGAAGTTTCCAATTACCCTAGCTCCACTCCTAATATCAGTTCCTATAATTACCAACCTCTATCAGTGCAAACTTTCTTAAAGCCAAAACATCAAAGCAGAGGTTTTGCCTTAGTTGGTGACTGCCACCAGTCTGCAGGTGGGTCATCTTGGACTTGGTGGACTTTTCAGTGTTAGGTTTACAGTTGAACTCAGTGATCTTAAAGGTCTTTTCCAGCCAAAATGATTCTGATTCTGTCTCTGCCTTCACACGTGCCAGCTTCTCTCTCCCTGCCTGCTGCAGTGTCTCTGTGGCCTTCAGGACACAATACCGCACTGTCCTGTCTGAATTGACCATCATTTTAAACAGGACTGTAACCTAAAGGACATCTGTGAAATCTAAAAGTTGAGAATTATTTTTAACTTGGTAGCCTGAGACAGTGTCTGGTCCCTCTTGCTGGGAGTTGTTCTTGTTGGGTGTTCAGTGAACTTTGGGTTTAGTCCATAAACTTTTGGTTTAGCGATAACCCTAAATATTTCATGCATCGTAGACTATGAATGATGCAAGGATGTCAGCAAAACCCGTTGTGCCAATGCAAACAACGCTAGGAAGTTTTGCTGTTCCCATTGCTGGTGCATGAACCTTGTTCCTCTTTACTCTGTGTATGTGTCCATGCACCAAGAGAGGCCAAAAGAGATGAGGTGCAGGTAAATATGAATCTCGTAATGCTATGCAATCCAAAGACAAAAATTAAGACAGTTAAATGTTATTTGTGCATTCAGACTTCCATAACACTGAAAGGAGCTCTGTGCTGGTGTGAACTGCTGCAGGTTTGTGTTTGCTTCCCAGCAGAGAGCATTTAAAATGCCATGGAAACATTGTGAGTATGCATCGTTCCGCTTCGAACCAGCACAGAATTTGCTGGGCAGCCTTGGCTGAACGTACTTTCACGTGTGATCCTCTTCAGGGTCCAGTGGGAATATGGACAACACCACCCTGCCATTTGGAAGAAATGACTTAATTGGCGATGCATTCATTTCCAAGGTCAGTGAAAATGGCAAACGTGCTGGCAAACAGGATGTCAATGGGTGTCCGCTGTGAATTTGGCTCTTCTGATGTTCCTTTCCTCTGGTATGAAAAATGATTCACCCAGCTTTGAAGTACCCAATCTTGTTAGCATGGGTCAGATGTTTAAACATAACTAAGGATATTATATGGGCTAATTAAATCAAGGCATCTGGCGTGCATATCACTCTGCAGATAGGTTTCCATGGAAAACAGTTTATATGCCATGAATGTCATTAGAAGATTAGATTACAAATCAGATGGATCTTGTGTTCTTCCAGAGACCACCTTTCTTTAAAATGAAGTTTAGGCTACAAGATGGAGCTGGCTAAGCAGCCCTGGCTGCTTGGGTGCCTGAACAGTCAGTGTTTCAAGTCTACAGCCTCGCTCCTCCCTTGAAGCATCTGCTGCTGTCAAGAAGATATTCTTGATGTTTCTGTCCAGATGACTCTAGGTGTGCATTGGTACATCAGCATTTTATCTTTCAAGTGTCCAAAGCTGCCTATTTGTCTTCTCTGCAGCCAACAACAAGAAAGGGGATACGGCAATGAGCTCTCTGGCTTAACACGGCTCAGGCACATGCAGTGCTCAGGTCCCACGGGTAGGTACGAGCCTGGGAGCCTCCAGACCCATTTTCTCAGCAACTCGTGTGTTTTCCTTCACGTCACTTTCCCCTTCTCTGCCCAGACTTCCCCGAGTCCAAGCTGGGCCGCTGTGGGCAAGTGCCATGTCTGCTGCCTGTGATTCACTGCCGGCAGGAATGTGTGATGCTGGGATGCGGGAAGTCCAAGACCGGCGATTCATTTCCCTGCAACCACCGAACACTGACGTTGGTTTATCCCCACTGGGGGTAGGAAGAAAGGATTTTTCACCAAACTACCCCAAATGTTGAAGTCCCCACGTGTTTCAGCTATTACTCACTCTCTCTTAAAACAGAAGTAGCCCCTGAAAGGATGGGTCAGAGCCTCCCTTCGTACAAGTCAGCATGGTCCATTGGAGAAACAAAACCAATTTGTACCAGAAGATTTTAATTAGTTCAGGAATTTAAAAGCCCAGCGGAAAACTGGGCTTGGGCAAACACAGTTTTATTTCGATGTCTGAGACAGTACTGCGCCTTTTGCTCTTGTTTTTTGCTCCCCTGTTTACCTTCAAATTTGACAAGGAGCTGCGAATCATGGGCCCTCCAGGTCCACAGTGGGTCTGATTGATTATGTCTGCAGTGGGAGGACACTGGGTCCTCAAGCAATGCTGAAAGCACCCCTGTGCAACACAACGCCACAGGACAGAGATGGCCCCATGCTTTTTGGGTCTGGACAGATGGGAGGCACGCAGCATTTGTTTTTTGGGTGCCTTGTGGCTTGAGGGACTTCCGTCAGGCTGCAATTCAGCATGAGCCGGTCTCTTCCTGGTGCTGCCAAGATCCAGGAGTTAATTCTTATTCCATGAGAAGGCCAGAGCTTGCATCCAGCCAGTTCCCTGGGGTGCAGAGAAAGAAACTCTCTGAGAAATAAACACAGACACAAACAAACACCAGACTTGGCACGCAGCTTCGCAGGCAATGGGAATATCTTTTAGATTCCCGCCGAGGTAATTGCACTGCAAGGAAGCTTTCCTGCTCTGCCCTTTGGCTCCTGGGGAGGGCCTGCTTGCCAAAACTCTTTGTGGCCCCTTGAGCCACGCCTGTGATGGACCCTGTGCTTCTGCCAGTCCATCCCACCCCAGTGCTCGCCTGCGCACTTGCTGCATTTCCCGTCTAACTTATTCCCAGGGATGTACATTGAACCTCCTCCCCAGTAAACCCACCCTCTTCTCATGCATTTTACTCCAGTTCCTGGTGTTCCTCATGAGAAAGCTTCCCTAAATCTCACTTGGGTTATCTTGCACCTACTGAGGTTGTCCTTTCTGCGGGATCTTTCCCATAGCTGGGGTGGGAGCTGGTCCTGGCTTGGAGGTACTGCTGCCTGTGATGATGGCTTTTCTTTCATGAGCCTTTGTTTGCACCTTTGCATTGCTCCACATCTTTCTTGAAATGCAAGGCCCAATCCCAGATCTTACCTGTACTGAGTAATATGCCAGCACTGAATAATATGCCAGAGCCTGGATGCTTTCCCCCACAGTGACATTACTCTGCAAGGTAAACATGCCAACATGTTTTTTCCAGCTTTCAGAACTCATGGGAATATAGAAAACCCCACACCTTACAAAACCCATCTTTCTGAGCTGTTGCATTTTCTGCTGCCTTCCTTTTGGTTCCTCCAGCTTTGCAACTACTTCGCAAATTTTAAAATACTTGCCAAATTTTCTCCTCGATCAGGAGGGAGAGGAACTTTTCTCCTTACCTCCTGAATTGCAGCATTTCAGCAGGTGAAACTCCGTGAGGCTCAGTTGTTCAATGTGTTGCCACAGGCGGCATCCTTGGCACCTGGTGGGCCGAGTGGTCCAATAACACCGGGTGGCCCGAGTGGTCCAATAACCCCCCTCTAGAGGAAAGCAGAAACGTGTGCCTCCACGTGGGGTTAAATAGCTGCAGCACTCAATGTGGGCAGCCAGAGTTCAGTTTGATAGCAAGTCTGTTCTGATTTTATCCTATGTCTCACATGAAATGATACAGGCTAATATTTCTCTGTAATTCTGTGGTTTTCTTTTCATTTGGTATTGATGAAGTTCATTTCAAAAACCAATTTCAAGTGTAAATGGAAGCCTGTCCATGCATGGGGCAAGAAAATGAATTTTTAAGTGGGAATGAAAAGTATTTAAATATGCAGCATCTAGTAAATACTTTGGGAAACAAATGGCTGTTTTGCAGCTTAGGCTAAGGATGCTTTTAAAAAATAGATCATTCACCAAAAGTTAAAGGCAGCTTATTTCTCATGGATCCTTCTTAAGGCAGGAACAGTTTTCCTCAGGACCATCTCTGTATCCTAGAAGCTTGACCATGCTGCAGGCCAAGCAAGGAAAGTTACACCCTATGGTTTTTGAATTACAAATGGGAAATCCATACTGTTTTGGAATAAACAGCACTGGCCATTAGACAGTCTATTTGGTTACTATTTGGTTACAACTGCATAAGGAACAGCTCTAGTGGAAAAAAAAGAAGCAGCGGTAACAGTCAATCGTCACTTTTTTTTTCCCCCTGCCTGGAAAACTTGGAGTTTTATGGCCTATGAACCACAAATTAGAATTGCAGGCAACAGATAAAGCTTCACTATAAATCCAGCTAATGCCAATGCCTGTTGGCAATTGCAAGGAGATGGTTGTTAAAATGCCCCTTTGGCACTTATTGCCTGAACGGGATCTTTCCGACCAGCCAGGATCACCAGGTGGGTCCAGACCCCTTCAGAAAGGCAGAGCATTCCTGGTGCAACAGCCACCACCACCGCTGCTCTGGGGACCCCCCAGCAGGCAAGCCCC
>NW_009259029.1:990858-1018125 GCF_000687185.1 Egretta garzetta | reverse complement strand
GTTTTTTGGGTGCCTGGTGGCTTGAGGGACTTCCGTCAGGCTGCAATTCAGCATGAGCCGGTCTCTTCCTGGTGCTGCCAAGATCCAGGAGTTAATTCTTATTCCATGAGAAGGCCAGAGCTTGCATCCAGCCAGTTCCCTGGGGTGCAGAGAAAGAAACTCTCTGAGAAATAAACACAGACACAAACAAACACCAGACTTGGCACGCAGCTTCGCAGGCAATGGGAATATCTTTTAGATTCCCGCCGAGGTAATTGCACTGCAAGGAAGCTTTCCTGCTCTGCCCTTTGGCTCCTGGGGAGGGCCTGCTTGCCAAAACTCTTTGTGGCCCCTTGAGCCACGCCTGTGATGGACCCTGTGCTTCTGCCAGTCCATCCCACCCCAGTGCTCGCCTGCGCACTTGCTGCATTTCCCGTCTAACTTATTCCCAGGGATGTACATTGAACCTCCTCCCCAGTAAACCCACCCTCTTCTCATGCATTTTACTCCAGTTCCTGGTGTTCCTCATGAGAAAGCTTCCCTAAATCTCACTTGGGTTATCTTGCACCTACTGAGGTTGTCCTTTCTGCGGGATCTTTCCCATAGCTGGGGTGGGAGCTGGTCCTGGCTTGGAGGTACTGCTGCCTGTGATGATGGCTTTTCTTTCTTTCTTACTGCTGCCTGTGATGATGGCCTTTGTTTGCACCTTTGCATTGCTCCACATCTTTCTTGAAATGCAAGGCCCAATCCCAGATCTTACCTGTACTGAGTAATATGCCAGCACTGAATAATATGCCAGAGCCTGGATGCTTTCCCCCACAGTGACATTACTCTGCAAGGTAAACATGCCAACATGTTTTTTCCAGCTTTCAGAACTCATGGGAATATAGAAAACCCCACACCTTACAAAACCCATCTTTCTGAGCTGTTGCATTTTCTGCTGCCTTCCTTTTGGTTCCTCCAGCTTTGCAACTACTTCGCAAATTTTAAAATACTTGCCAAATTTTCTCCTCGATCAGGAGGGAGAGGAACTTTTCTCCTTACCTCCTGAATTGCAGCATTTCAGCAGGTGAAACTCCGTGAGGCTCAGTTGTTCAATGTGTTGCCACAGGCGGCATCCTTGGCACCTGGTGGGCCGAGTGGTCCAATAACACCCCTCTAGAGGAAAGCAGAAACGTGTGCCTGCACGTGGGGTTAAATAGCTGCAGCACTCAATGTGGGCAGCCAGAGTTCAGTTTGATAGCAAGTCTGTTCTGATTTTATCCTATGTCTCACATGAAATGATACAGGCTAATATTTCTCTGTAATTCTGTGGTTTTCTTTTCATTTGGTATTGATGAAGTTCATTTCAAAAACCAATTTCAAGTGTAAATGGAAGCCTGTCCATGCATGGGGCAAGAAAATGAATTTTTAAGTGGGAATGAAAAGTATTTAAATATGCAGCATCTAGTAAATACTTTGGGAAACAAATGGCTGTTTTGCAGCTTAGGCTAAGGATGCTTTTAAAAAATAGATCATTCACCAAAAGTTAAAGGCAGCTTATTTCTCATGGATCCTTCTTAAGGCAGGAACAGTTTTCCTCAGGACCATCTCTGTATCCTAGAAGCTTGACCATGCTGCAGGCCAAGCAAGGAAAGTTACACCCTATGGTTTTTGAATTACAAATGGGAAATCCATACTGTTTTGGAATAAACAGCACTGGCCATTAGACAGTCTATTTGGTTACTATTTGGTTACAACTGCATAAGGAACAGCTCTAGTGGAAAAAAAAGAAGCAGCGGTAACAGTCAATCGTCACTTTTTTTTTCCCCCTGCCTGGAAAACTTGGAGTTTTATGGCCTATGAACCACAAATTAGAATTGCAGGCAACAGATAAAGCTTCACTATAAATCCAGCTAATGCCAATGCCTGTTGGCAATTGCAAGGAGATGGTTGTTAAAATGCCCCTTTGGCACTTATTGCCTGAACGGGATCTTTCCGACCAGCCAGGATCACCAGGTGGGTCCAGACCCCTTCAGAAAGGCAGAGCATTCCTGGTGCAACAGCCACCACCACCGCTGCTCTGGGGACCCCCCAGCAGGCAAGCCCTTGGGTCGGGACAAATGAGGAAGCTCCTGCTGCTCCTGCAGTCAGCATCTACTGTCCCAGTAAGTCTTGAAGGGCTCCTTCAGCATTTCCCCCAACCTCCATTTTTTTCCAAGGAGCCCCAAACCTGTCCTGTCCCTTTCTTCCTCAGGAAAGCAGATTGCTTGGCCAGGTAGGAAGACTTGAGCCAGCTTGTCTCCAGAAAATTAATCCCTGTACTTGTTTGTCCTTCCTAATAGAAAGTTTTCTCTTAATTTCTGACCTGAACCCATCTGGCTGTAGTTTAAGCCGGTGCTCTGCTCATCACCGTGCCACGCTGCAGGGGAAGGACACAGCCCTTCCCAAGTGTTTCATGTGCAGGGGCCAGGATAAGGTCGCTGGATGGAAAAAACGTTTCAGACATCCTGGACTGGAGTCAATTGCTCAAAGATGTTGCCACTTTAGGACTGGTGAGTTAGGCTGCCAAGTCTCCCACTGCTGCTCCAAAAGGATACAGGACCTCTGTTACATCTGCTAGTGCTGCTGTCTTGAGTAACCCAGAGGAGCTCCATGCATGATGCTCCCATGTTTAGGAAGGAACCCAGAAGGTCTCCGGTTGCCTTGGATGTTTCAGTGCCCACCCATGGTGTTTGTTCGCAGCTAGGTTTGGATTCTAACAGGAAACAGGAACAGCCCCAGGCAACAGCTGCTCTTCCAGGGACCAAGAGGGTGGTAGGAAGCACCGTATCACGATTAGGCATGTCTGAGACATCGTATCTGGGACCTTGTGAGGTCTTGGTGTGATCCAGTCCAAGGCCACTCTTTGAGGAGCACAGGCCACATTAGGCATTTTCAGAAGTACTCAAATGTCTTAGGTGTCAGGGTAATGTATGTTCCTAAATCACCCATGGACATCAGGAAAATGTGGTACCTCCTAAGCCAACAGGATTATTATCTGAGCTGGTACATTTTGTTGTTGAAGTTGTTTGATGCGTGGAGTCCTGCTGCCTTGTCTTTGCTGCTTGAGCAGAGAATTCAAGATCTTACTGATGGGAAGAAGTGTTGAGTTTATCCTTGCTAATAAGGAAGAGCTCACAACTTTTTTCTTTTATACATGTAATAGTTCTTGGTAAGCAGAGGAGATGTGCAGGGCAGCACAACACCTTTGCCCAGCTGGGGAGTTGGCAGAATAGTTTTCCTTGGATATTCACAGATGGCAGACAAGGATGCCAGGAGACCGTTAGGGGAAGCTTGAATTCTTGCATCCTGCCTTGGCCTGGTCAAGGCACAAGTTTTGTTGCTCACAAACACAGTAGGGCTCCTGAGATCTCTTTCAGATTGAAGGCAGAACTTCAAAGGGGTACAGAGCCATTTCAGAGCATTCCATAATCATTCTTAAATGTACATATTTAAAAAATGAGAAAGAAATGTGCTTTTTTCCTTGCTCTCCATGCCAACAACAGGGATGGGGTATGGCTTACAGGGAAATGTATTTCATAACCTTCCAGGATATCTTTTTTTTTTTTTTTTAATAGAGCCATTCCTGGCAACTAGCCAGGCTTTGAAAGACAGGTTTACGAATAAAGTCCACACAAGGTCTATAGCGATAAGACTATGGTTTTGCTGGTTGACTTGGGAACTAATGCGGGGGGGCAGGCGCTGTCTGTCAGTTATATGCATTTCTTCCTTTTTTTTTTCCATTAACCATCACCATTAGCAATTGCACTCAAACAAACAAACAAACAAACAAGTACATTTAAATACTGGAGTTTTTTCTGTCCCTTCAGCCATGAATAATTACAAAATAATCACCAAAGTCTGTTTTTACTCGGCAAATGTTTCCAGGTTTTGTTTTCTTTTTAAATAATTCTGGGTTCCAGCAGCCCCACCCACCTCACACCCCCCCCAGCCCCTGCTTTTATTTTTTTGAAGGCAATTTCAGTGGGTCACATTTACTGATGCCTGGCACAGCACGATCAGAAAGCATGTGAGCTTCTTTAATGCATTTCATCTTTAGCGTGAACCTTTTCCCTGCCTTTGCTAATAGCCTGAGCACGCAACTTTTCCAAGCATATGTGGCCCCAAACTACACCCCGCTGCAAAAGTGGCAACATCTGCTGGCAATGCAAGTTTTCTCCCAGTTAGAATGCAGGCAGGACCTAACCAGGCCCTGAAAAAAATCCTTTAATTGAGCTAATTGCATGTGGTTGAAACCATGTTGAAGCTCTGTTCTAAGTTCAGTGTTAGATTTATGTGCTACAGGCTGGTGTGGAGAGGGTCTTGGATGTGTGGAGGTCAGTGGTTTGGGTTCACGTAAGTTCAGGAAAAAAACACATTTTCATTTCAGCTTACCTGGTTTCCCTCTCTACCTTTTCCTCGCGTCCCCCAAGTTTTCCTTTGTGCTTTGGTTTCACCCCAAAGAAAAGTCCAAGTTTACTTAGTTCGAGCTCAAATGGGAAAAAAATTAATTGCATCTGATTTTCACCTGATGCTGTAAATCACCTTGGGCTGACTTGCTGCACGGTGCAGGCCTATGGAGGGCAGGGAAACCTTTCGGTAGGGCAAGCAGGAATATCAAATTCAGGTTCTTAATGCAGCCACCAAAAAAAAGAGCTTTCACCTGATTGCACAGTACTGCCTTTATATGGAGGCAGCAGCTTTTCTTTTGCTTGCAACCTGCCTTGTGTTGGACCCCAACTGTCCAAAATGAAGGTTTCCCATATTTTACTATTGGCAAACTCACTGGTGCCTTAACATATCATCGTACTGCTTGATTCAGGAAAGGCGTGTGTGTGTGTGTCCAAAGACAAGCTGTGTTATCTCATTGCAGACATTTTTATTGTGCTGCGTTGTGTAATGCAGTGGGAAAAGCTGCTAAAGCAGATTCCTTGGGAAAGTATGGGCCCTCACCAGCTACCTTTAATAGCATCCCTTGCTTCCCCCTGCCCTGAAGTACTCCCAGGGAAGCCTGTTGGGAATAACACATCACTTTGGTTGTTTGGTACTTCTTCATTTGGCAAGTATCTTATTTTCCCATTAATCCTTTTTTAAATGGTTCTAGGGTTTCCCGGAAGATGTTATTTTCTGATTTTGTGTGAGAAACATACAGGCAGGAGAAAAGATGGATGCATGCACATTACATGCCTTTTGTCAGCAATTGAAGTGCCATGATTATATTAATATTTGTTGCATGTCTTCATTTTTACCGCTGGAGTCTCTCTGTATCATAGCAGACTGGACAGCAATGAGCCACTGTTTGAGTTGCTGCAAAAGAGAAGTGGCTCAAGGTTTAGGAGAAGGAACGGTGGTGAGTTATGGCGACTGGTGAGAGGGATGTGTGTTGCCAGTGTTGAACAGCTGCCATGAGAGCTGTCTCCTCAAGGTTGAAGGAGGGAGACAAAGTGATGCCATCTTACAGGAACGAGGTTTATTTATGTCCTAAGTAAAGTTATGAGTTGTTCAATTGTTTGATTGAAGTTTAGAGGTGGTCTGGGAGATTGTTACATTTTTACTGAGTCTTTTTGTACCGACTTGGCCTTGCAAACTATGAACCTAGAAGATGTGTCATGAGAATGAAACAGAAGGTTCAGTTTGTACACGCCCCACCTTTACAGTGACAATGAGGCACCCTGAGGAGAGCAACCAACCTTGGAAACACTGCAGTGCTGTTTGGTGGCTGTGCTTAGCCTTGGCCTCCCAAGTGGATGGGTGCTCTGGGTCCCTGCCCCAGGGAGGACTCCCAAAGGAGCTCCCTAAATGCTTTAGGGTCCTTGTGGGTGAGTTGGGTGCTGTGGCCCTGGCTGTACATCTGTGTCTCAGGGAAGTTGGGACCTGATTAGTAGGAGCATTTGCAGCTAGTGGGCTGCTGGGGCAGGAGACAAGGCTGGGAAGGGCTTGGGAGTGGGAGAATGGTAGCACAAGTCCTCGCTTGCCTTGGGCCATCAGAGACCGCCTGGCCGATGTGCACCTTGCAGACGGGCAGAGAGAGCATTTGCAGGATGCTGAAGAGCGTGGTGATGAGAGCTGGGTTAGCTCAGCTGCCACCTTCACCATCACATGCATTTTCCCATGCTGCCTTGCACTGCAGAGAAGGGCAGAAATAGTTCTATGCTGATGCAATGCTGTAGATTCAACTTGGAAAACAGAAGTGCAAAAGAGGCCTGGATGTTGCAGCCAAAGGCTTGTGGACATGCTTCAGAAATGCCTTGTTTATGCTGGGCTTACTATCTGCAGACACAGCTCTGTGCTCGTCTTTCCTTGCTGCAGGGGTAGGGGCATGTCTTAGTTGGAGGGAAGAGCACTGGCACGTCTCATACCAGCCAGGGCCTGGTTCCCTTCTGTGAAAGCCTCTCATGATGCAAAACCTGCCCTGCTCCTTGCTATGTGGGTGCAAAGCTCAGCCCATACCTCAGGTCTCAAACTGAGTCCTTTGCTTTCTTACAAGATGAGGTGAGGTCTCCATTCCTCATCCAGAATCCCTGCACAACATCCTAGGAGGGTTCCTGTTCAGTCACCCCTACAGGGGTGGATCCAGAGATGGATCCATCACTGGGAAGACAACTTATACCATAGGTTTTCTGATTCATCCCTTCTCCCTTGGGAGCAAGGAGAAGTGCTTGGCACTCAGTCTTGGGGCAGTACCAGAACACACTGATGCCATGCAGTGAGTGTTGACCATTATGTGAAGCAAGGGCCTGAGGGTAGAATGAACTTCATCATCACATCCCAAGGAACAGGGATACCAAAGGGCAGAGTTAGATGGCCTTAATTTTGTCTAAGCCCTACATTTCCTGTGTGTCTGCAAAGGACTCTAGCCAGGCAGCTAGACAGTGACAAGGAAGGGGCTCTGATGGCCATGGGTGACCCATACACAGACAGAAACCAGGCTCAGGTCTGATTTATTTTTTCCTTTAGCTGATGCAATATGATATATGCACCTTAGCAACTAGGTTCCTCCACAGCATGGTTAGTTGTACACATTTCATATTTTTTAAGAGTCTTGATAGTGAACAATAGGTTTGGATTCTGCAAGACATTTCCTTTGAGACACCAACAGTTTCAAGACTGCTGAAGCACTGGCTATAAGCAGCCAACCCTATCTCTTTATCTTCAGCAGTCTTCTGTATCTCCAATCTGGCTGCGTCTCCACTTACTGGGAGATAGTTGTGGTTGTCAACATATGCAATTCACTCTCACCCTGCCCAGCTGTGGATTTTCCCACTGAGATCAGTCTTGGTAGAGCACACCAAGGGATCTGGTTGCAGATGACTTGAAATGAGTTTTTTGAGAATGAGAATAATGCATTTGCCTTCGGAAGTCTCTCTTTCCCCCTTCTTCCTTTGTGGAGGTCCTTTCTCGGACTCAGTTTTCTGGTCAGCTGCATACTAATGTTTACTCAGCTGGGACGCGTAACTTTCCTTTCTGTCTCTCCGCTGTTTTCCATACATGGGCCAGCAGCGATGTCCTCCCTGCTCCATCCATATCAGCTTCTGACCCAAGTTATCTGCTGGCAGACTGGCACTGAAGTCAGGGTGAAAGCAGACATCCACGCAAATGTGTTTTCATGCAACAGAGGGACTAAGCTGTAATTGTCCTGAGAGAGCCTCGTGAGGTTTGGTCAACTTTCCAAGCCAATAAAGTGGAGTCTGAGCACCAAGTGCAGCAAGGGCCCGAGGGTAGGAGGAACCTCATCACTATTTCATAAGGCACAGGAAGACCAAATTAGACAGCCTTCATTTCACCTAAGCCTGCTGTTTCTTAGGTGTTATTTATTTGCAAATAGTAGAAGACAGTGGATTTTGACATGACACATTCTCTGTGTCATGTTCAGTTCAGTATCAAAGGAGAAAAGGAAGGAATCTGAATTATTTTCCAAGCTCAGGAAAATCTGTTTCTTCTTCCAGCCTTTTTTCTTTCTTTTTTTTTTTTTTTTTTTTTGCTTCCCTTGTTCTGGCCAGGCATGTCCCCTCCTCTTCTTTCCTTGCTGGGACCTCAGGACTTCCCTTAGTTCCTGGGGTTTCAGAGGTGAATCCTTGGCTGGTCCCAAATGGGGAAAACTTGATCAGATCAAGAGATCCCTTCTGCTATAACACTGATATCCCACTGCAGCAGGCTGCCAGATCCCAACTTTTCAGTGAGAAAAAAAAATGTATTTTAAGCCTTCTGAGGTTTTGGGAATCTCCGTGTGTCCTGTCAGGCACATGGGATGGGGGACCTTCTGTTTCATGGAAAAGGTAGAGGAAGCATTGATGGTACAAAGCATACACAGGGATGTATTTCAAGGTGCTTTCCGTAAATCAAAACCCCTGCTTCTCCAAGTTTGTATTTTCCATGGATATAGAGCAATAATAGGGCAGTGTTATGAGAAGGTGCTCCTGAAAGAGAGGAAGATTGAATTAAATGGTGATGGGTGTTGAAGCCTTGTGGCTGACATGGGAATGAGTCCAGTGACTGGAAGGAAACATATTATTAATAATTATACAAAGATGATGAAGATGACCAAAATCAGAAGGATATTCTGGAATCCTCAAAAAATAGTACAAAATAGACGCCAAACCTAACAAGTGAAGTAAAGCTCTTAGGACAGGGTAACATGCTAAGGGAAACTGAAACAGACGGGCCCTTGCTGAGGGTGACACTGTGGCCTCATGGGTTCAGCTATTTTCTGAACTCAGGAGCATCAGAAGGTAACTCTGGCCTCCAAGAGTATTTAATGATGTTTGGAGTCCTCCACCATGGCCTGCTTGCTTGCATCAGTTCCTGCCAATAAAATAAGCAATAGTGAATGAATGCTGCTGAGATTTGGACCCATCAGCTCCAAAGTGGAGACTGAAACAGGGATTTTCACAGTAGCTGGAGAAAAGGAGATGCCTGGACTCTACTGATACTCTTCTCTGAACAATGGATTAAATACACCTCCTGATCAAAAAAACCCAGGCAGTCAGAAGCTAATAGGAGAGCTGGGAAGAGACTTCCTCACATCCCGCAGTAGCTGGCTGACCGGGTGAAGAGGGGCACCCAGTATCAGATGTTTGTCCTGAGATGGCTGCCCCCAGCCCTGTATGCAAGAGATGACGGATGGGGTAACAAACCCTTCACTCCTGTGGCATGATGGCTTGCCTCTGTCCTGCTTTTGCTAGCATCGGATGGGCTGGGGTGATCCGGCTGCCTTTTGAGCTGTAGAAAGTATGAAGACTCCTGCAACAGGCATTAAATACAGATGCATCACTAATGTCTGCTTTAAAAAAAATAAAATAGACCATATTGATTAATGTTGGTGCCCCAGGCAATTGTAATGCTGAATCCCCCAGCTCCCATTTTGCTTTCTTCTGGTGCATTTCTTGTTTCTCAGCTGTGCTCTTTGTAATTTCTTGCTCTGGGAGGGAAGGCAGCGCCCTGACCACACACAGGCTTCGGGCTGCCCTGGCGAGCCCCCAGGAGCATCCCAGGCAGTGAGCAACCGGCACCGTCGAGCCCACCAACCACTCCGAGCACCTGGGGTCAGCAACAGTCAGCTGTCCAAACAGATGCACACATGTGCCGGGACCAGTGGAGGAAGACCCAACAGAACCAGAGAGCTCCAGAGGCAGCGTGGTAGCTCTCTGAACCTGCCCTTCTCCTTTGACCTTTGCCCTACCTTCCTCTGGTGCTCCACTTCACCCCTGGTTTGTTTTCTTCATCTTCTTTCCCTGGTGGTTCTGGTCTCTGTTCAAGCACCGATCTTCACCTCAGAAATACTGCTTTGGACTTTCAAAGACGTCTGAGAGCACATCCTTCCTCCAGAATTAACTCAGCTTTCACTGAGAGGGTGTCCTGTTGCCCATCCGAATGCTTCAGTCCACCCCAGGGGACCGAGCTAGGAGGCAGAGGCATGCACCACTTTTCTTGTATTTTGCATGTTTTCAACGATATTTTCTCACCTATGTTTTGCTCTTCCCTGTAGGAGTCATGTCTTACTCCAAGGATCCCCTCCTTTGCTGGGGTACTTCCATTTCCCATTGAAAAAGCAGCTCCTTTGAAAAGTAAAATGGGAGCTAGAAGCTCTTTCTTGCTCTAGTCAAACATGCTGGAACAGGGTACATGCTATACATTCATTCATCCTAATACATTTGTTTCTAGTTTAGATCTATTCAAAATGAGACCCACTGTGGACATCTGTCTTATTATCCAACAGTAGGTTAAAAAAAAAAACTCCACTGGCTTTGTGGGCGGGATGTAGATAAATGGCAGCTGGATTCAAGAAGTGGACTTCCAGAAGCTTTCATCCATGAACCAGGTAATGCAACTCAGTGTGGAGAAAGTCCATCCCATGCCCATGCATGTGCCAGAGCAGTGGAGGAGTTGGACACCACCTTGTAGTCCTGTGAGTAGTGGGGAGTTGGACTCGATGATCCTTATGGGTCCCTTCCAACCTGAGAGATTCTATGATTCTGTGATTCTCCGCGAGGTATCTGTCACCAAGATTTGCACCATAGACACTCTCAGACACACTCTATGAGAGACAGAGAGGTCAACTGCCTTATTAAAGAGAGATTTTCCCATAATCCCAGGAGACTGAACCTTGGGAGGGTTTCTCTGTCAGGACACCAATGCAACTTAATTGCCCCGAGCAGCCTAATCAGGGATCCCCACCCGTGCACCCTCTGCCCTTTGGCTCATGGGTTGTTCTGTTTACCTTCAGGGCAGGACACCCAGTCCTGCCCTGGGCTACACAGTAAGTATACCCATCTCTTTTCTCACCCTGTCTCCTGGATGGGCTCTTGTAGACGTATCTCCAGCCCAGTCCCTCGCTCCATCTCTTTCTCATCCTGGCTGGACCCCTGGCTGGGTTCTGGTGTGGTCCATCCCTTTAACTTGTCTGGAGCTGCTGGTGGACCCTGTTGCCAGGAGGGTGTGGGAGAGGATGCTGCTGGTGTGGGACCCACCTGCACCAGGGTCCCCTTTGGTTCCTGGCTTGTCCTCCTGCGTGGGGCAGCGCCCTTCTTGCAGCTTGCTAACAGTCTGCAGTGGTAGGCAGGGGGTGCTCTAACAGATTCTGCTTGACAAAAATGTGGCTTAATTCCAAGGTTGATGGCTTTAATGTAATTATAAGAACAGAAAATAAGACATTTTTAAAGCCTCACATTGGAAGGCATTGACATAATTTCTTTTTATTTCTTTTCTCCTATATGTAATTGGCATGAAACTCGTATTCCTGAAATCTCCCTCCCTTGAGTTTGACAAAATGGCCATGTCTCTTTGGGAGTCTGATTGCGTTCCTTGGGACAACCAAGACCAATGACTTCTCCAAAACTTCTCTAGGCACTGGCTGGAAAGAGCAATTTAGCATAGAATATGTAATGAATAGTCAAATTGGTTCCTTTTAATTTCCTTAATTGAATGCATGAGCTCAACTTTATAATGGGAATCCCTCACCCTTCGCTACAGGTTTTGTGTGTGCTCTGCTCCCCCTCAAAGCTGTAAGGGAGGCTGCAGGAGGGTGAGGTGCGTGCATGGGATGGAGATGGAGGGAGGAGAGGACAGCTCAGTGTGGGGATATAATCCGTGTTTTAATGCATTGGTGAAGCTGAGTGGTTTCTTATCCTCCTCTGTTTTTCTCTTCTTTCATCCAGCATTTATGTCTGCTACATATGTTCCCCTTTACACCATGCCAGAACTATGACAGAAGGAAAGGGCAGGGAAGGGGTGGGGAAGGGAAAAAAAACCTCAGTAAAGTTTCTGTTCTGGAGAGAAAACAGGACTTTATCAAAATATTAGCAGAGTGCCAGCTGGTGCCGATTAGCATAGTGCTCTCTGGGTGAGAGTTTTCCATTTGCCTTGTGCTGTTTTTCTTTCTCTGGGCTGCACATGGCCTTTCCCAAAGTGCGAAGGTTTTGGCCACCAAGATTAATCCGCTTTTCTCATCCATCTTGGGCACTGTTTCTGAAGCTCTACAATGTGCATTCAAAAATACAACATCCATTCAAATTTCATTCAGAAATTCAGTGTCCATTCAAAAGCTTGATTGCTCTGGGGGACCAAGTCCCATCCACACGGGCTGGTTCAGGCTCATTCGATAACAAGAGATGAAGGGTCATGAGAACTGAAAATGTGTTGTGCAGACGCTCATTAACTAAGCAGTGCGGCTGGAGAGCCTGTGTCCCAATAGCCGGTTTGCAAAGGCGGCAGTGCTAGGCTGGGTCCAACTCCCAAAGTGCTTGAGGGGTCTGGACACAAATGCTCTGCACCTTTGCAAGAGATGCCACTGTGGCCTGGACTGCAGCCTGGTGCCGGGCTTTTGAGGAGGTGAGGAAAGTATTGCTCATTCATAAATGTGTGGTTTTAGGGATATTATTCCTGAATATAAAGTAGAACCAGCTTTTAGAAGCAGAGGATAAAGATTTGGCTGGGAACCTCTGAGCTGGAGGACCAATAACTTGGGAATTACTCTGAAGTGTTTGATCTGTCTCGGGCCAGCAAATGCTGAGCCAGCGCCTGCCGTTAAGTGGGAGTTATTTTCTGCATCCACCAGAGCCCTATAAAACCATTTCCTCTGGGACCTACAGAGACAGCCAGGGCTGCTTCCCCCCCTCACCCCCAGCAATATCAATATGTGAGTGCTAAGGGAAGGAGGACGTGCTGTATGACAGATTTAGGGGTAGCCTTGGGGCTCTATCACTTCTCTCCAAGTGGCTTTGCCAGAGTGCTGGAATTGTCTCCTATGCATCTGGAGGGAAGGCTGGTCTGGTGCTTAACAGGCTGTTGTAGTTTAACCTCAGCCGGCAGCTGAGCCCTGCACAGCCGCTCACTCACCTCCCCCATGGTGGGGTGGGGGAAAGAATTGGAAGAGTAAAAGTGAGAAAACTCATGCGCTGAGATAAAGACAGTTTAATAGGTAAAGCAAAATAGGTAAAGCAAAAGCCACACATACAAGCAAAGCAAACCAAGGAATTCATTCCCTACTTCCCATCGGCAGGCAGGTGCTCAGCCATCTCCAGGACAGCAGGGCTCCTGCACGTGTAACGGTGACTTGGGAAGACAAATGCCATCACTCCAAAGGCCCCCCCTTCCTCCCTCTTCCTACAGCTTTATGTGCTGAGCATGATGGTGTGGGACATCCCTTTGGCCAGTTGGGGTTATCTGTCCCAGCTGTGTCCCCTCCCAACTCCTTGTGCCCCCCCAGCCTCCTTGCTGGTGGGGTGGGGTGAAAAGCAGAAGAGGCCTTGACTCTGTGTAAGCGCTGCTCAGCAGTAACGAAAGCATCTCTGTGTTATCAACACCATTTTCAGCACAAATCCAAAACATAGCCCCATACTAGCTACTGTGAAGAAAATTAACTCTATTCCAGACAAACTAGCACACAGGCAGAGCTGGTGCTCATGAAGCTTGGGTCCTGTGCCCACCTCTGCTGCAGGCTTCTTGTGTCGCCCAAGGAGATCATGTAGTCCTGCAAGACGGGGGGAAAGAGCTGCCTTCCCAGGCTGCAGGGGGAGCAGAGTCAGTGCCTGCATGCATGGGAGATATCTTAAATAAGTGGAGTCCAAACCCCACAGGATAGGACCCCCTTTGTGTTTGTATAATGCCTGGCATGGAGGAGCTTGAGTCCAGATCTCCAGCTGGAGGATCGCCAATTAAAGACCTGCACCAAGCCAGGCTTGGGGGCTCCTTTGTGACGGTACTTCTCTGGAGAGATCCTCCATGCAAACCTCTTCCAGAGGTCTCCAGTGAATTTCTGTTCCAGGTCTTCCAATAAAATGCTGTCATCTCTGTGGCTGCACTGCTCTTTGTTTTATTCAGCTCATTTTCTGTGTGCAATCAGGGGAATGGACCTTGTATGGATATTGCAGATCAAGGTTCCCTCAAGTATTTCTGTAGATGCCTTGAATTTTCAGAGATGAGCTCCCTGTGCATTTCCCCTCCTTGTGACATCCCTCCCTCCTACTCACAGTTGCTTCTTGGAAACCTTCATCTGCTTTTTGAAGCATAACTGTGCTTACTCAACATCCTTTGGTTCCTCTGGGGATCCCAACCCTATGTCAAAGCATATTCAATCCCAAAAGGTGCAAAGCCTAAGGGTTGTGCTCAAAAAGTGCCACCATCTTCCAGATAATAACCCTGGAGGCCAGCAGCTGGACATTCAGGGAGTACATTTCCTTCAAGAGGCGCGTGCTTTGTCAATAAGGAACCAAAGGAGTGATGGGAAAGGTGACATCTCCACCTGCCAAGTGATGCCTTTCAACTTTTGCATTTGCCTGAGTCGATTATTTTCTTTACCCTGGAAGTCCATTTGCAAAGACTGAAGGAAAGAAAAACAACCTTCTCCCTGGCTCTGCCCCACCACCTAAGTGCTAAAGCAGACCCCATGAGATGAAGCACCAGGAGGTGTAAGTGGAAGAATACCTGGCAGGAGATCTTGTTCTCCGGTTGTGCCTGGGGGCTTTTCCCGTCAGAGCCCCTGGAAGGCCAGTGGGGAAATTATTCCAATTCCAGGCTTTCCAGCTTCCACGCTCATTTAACCCAAACCATTTCCTACTCTCTGAGAGGGAAGCAGGGATGAGGTTTGCAGATTTGAAGTTGGGGGAGGAACTGAAAATTATATCAGCAGTTTTAAAGCCATTTCTTTTCTTGGCAGGACATGAGGGAGAATGTCTCCCCGCCTCTAGGACAGAAGGTGGAGGAATGCAAACGCTGAAACATTTTTCAGTTTGCCCTGATCATCTTTCCTCCCCCCGAAGTTTTATTAGGGTTCATAAATTCATCCTCAGAGCACATGCCTTTTAACCCTCTATGGCCTCGGTGGTCACTCATCCTGAGAGATTCCTGTCTGTCCAAGAAAAGCCACCCTTCCCTATCAATGCTGACTCCAAAGGCTGTGGCAAGCAACCACATGGTGTCATCCCCATCTAGAGAGAACAGAAATCACGGGGAAAAAGCATGTCTGAGGCATGTGTTTACATTGAGCCTTTTTTTTGGTCATCTGTCTCTCATCTCCTGGCATGCTCCCGTGCAAACACCTTGCTTAAGCTAAGCCCACTGAGCAGAAGCAGCTGGTAGGGAGCACAGAGGCAGTACTGCATAGCTGTAGTCATCAAACCCTTCACACTGGAGAGTGCTATCCCATCCATCCATTGTAGGGATCCTGCCTTTCAGGCTCAGATCTTCCCTGCGTTGAGATCAGATCTTCCCTTCTGCTTCTGGGCATTTAAATAAGACCCTCACAACAAAGACTTGGGCCCCTGTTTCCCACCTTACCTGAACCTGTTGGCCACAGCACATCCTTTGCTTTAAAATCTTTGTGTGACATGTCAGATCTTCTCGGAAATGCCACCATCTCCCAGTGCACCCTTCTGTAGGTCACTTAGCTGGAGACAGTTTTTCATGCAAAGAAAGGAAAACAGAAAAAGGAGAAATAGCTGCCCTGCTGTTGCCCTTGCTCTGACGTATCCATTTACATCCACAGCACTTGGAGAGAGGAATATCTCTGTGCTTTTCCAGTACTTTCCTGTGGTTCCAGTACTTTCCAGTAGTGTTCCTCAGGGCTCAGTGTTGGGGCCAGTTCTGTTTAACATCTTTATCCATGACCTGGACGAGAGGATAAAGTGTACCCTCAGTAAGTTTGGAGGAGACACTAAGCTGGGTGGAAGTGTTTATCTGCTTTAGGGTAGGAAGGCTCTGTAGAGGGAGGCTGGATCGATGGGCTGCAGCCAACTGTATGAGGCTCAACAAGGCCAAGTGCCGGGTCCTGCACTTGGATCACAACAACCCCATGCAACGCTACAGGCTTGGGGATGAGTGGCTGGAAAGCTGCTTGCCAAAGAGGGATCTGGGAGTGCTTGTTGACAGCCAACTGAATATGAGCCAGCAGTGTGCCAAGGTGGCCAAGAGGGCCAATGGCATCTTGGCTTGCATCAGAAATAGTGTTACCAACAGGACCAGGGAAGTCATCCTTCCCCTGTCCTCAGCATTGGTGAGGCTGCACCTCAAATGCTGTGTTTAGTTTTGGGCCTTTCACTACAAGAAAGACATTGAGGTGCTGGAGCGTATCCAGAGAAGGGCAACAAAGCCGGTGAGGGGTCTGTAGCACAAGTCTGATGAGGAGCGGCTGAGGGAACAGGGGTTGTTTAGCCTGGAGAAGAGGAGGCTGAGGGGAGACCTTATTGCCCTCTACAGCTACCTGAAGGGAGGTTGTAGTGAAGTGGGTGTTGGTGTCTTCTCCCAAGTAACAACCAATAGGACAAGAAGAAATGGCCTCAAGCTGCTCCAGGGGAGGTTTCGATTGGATATTAGGAAAAAATTCTTCACTGAAAGGGTTATCAGGCACAGGAATGGGCTACCCAGGGAAGTGGTGGAGTCCCCATCCCTGGAGGTGTTTAAAAGACAGGTAGATGAGGTGCTTAGAGGCATGGTTTAGTGGTGGACAGGTGTGGTGGGACTTGATCTTAAAGGTCTTTTCCAACCAAATGATTCTATGATTCTACTGAGAGCAGTGAGAGCTTGTGGCACAAGTGTAATATAAAAACTAACCCTTATAAGGCAGTAAAATGGGTAAATGAAGATATGACTAAGGAGTATGATATTGTCTCAGAAGTGTTTCAGCATGGTAGCTTCGGTGCTGTGCTCCCCCGACACGGCAGGAGAACAGCAGAAAATTCCTCGAACCCAACACAGCACCATTACCTGGTGCCCTCTTATAATGAGAAGCCACTGAGGTAATAGCAACCCTTTTGGAAGAACATTTTCTTCATGACAAGCCAAAATATATCCAATAATACAGGAGGGTCCCATAAAGGGCAGCGTAGTAGGAACCTGTTAAACCAATAACCTCTGCTGGGCTGGTGCATGGGTTCACCTAGCAGCCTGCAGCTCTTTCAGAAAGCAGCAATGTCTAATGAAATATTTTGTAGCTGGTGTTTGCTAAGCAGTCTTGTTCTGGTGTCAAGGTCTCAATTTTCTATGCAGGCTTTGCTAAATTTGCCAAAATTCTATTTCTTGCTCTGACATAATATTTTTTATGAAATTCCCGATCCAGAGCTGAGTGCGTTTCTCCATGTGGGGGACCATCAGCTTCTCCTTGAAGATGGGGGCCCATAGCATTTTTCCTCACCTGTTGAACCACTTGTGGGGTCACCAACCTTGCTGTCCCTCCAGGTGTCCTTGGTCATCCTTGAAAGGACAACTCAGATGGGTACCAGCCCTAAACTGGCTGTTTCTGCAAGGGGAACTATCCCCTCCCTCTTGGTCATAGCCTCTATAAGCCTAGGAGTTGGGGGATTTGAGTCCAATCCCTGGAACTGTAGTCCTTTCACTGGCAATCAACTCGGATAGGTTTTGGGTTTTTTTCTCCCAAGAAGATGGCAGGCAATAGGAATTGATGATTTGTTAAGCATTAAAAATGTACCTGGAAAAAACCTGCTCCCAGTTAGGCTGGTTCAAAGGGACAGATTAGTTTATACATGGAGAAAGCAGAAGCATTCTGTGCGTTACTTGCTTGCTGTTTGCTGCAAGGGAGGAGGAAGTAAGTCAGAAAAGCACAGTGGTAAGCTATGTTGCTTCGGAACAAAATATTTACATTTTTTCCACATTTCCCATAAGGCATTAGCACTTTTCCAAATGTGACATAGGAGAAGCAAATGCTCAGTGGTCTGTGTATCTAATGTTTGCCTAAGTACCATGACATATGTGCATATGTGTATACACACATACATACACATGAGCTATTTTAGTTCTACTATTTAAATTAAGGGTGGGATACCCTTCAGCACTGCATTTCTCAGCATATGTGTTCTTATACTCACTTATTCTTTGTTTCTGCCAATGCCTAAATTGGGAATACTGAACAGCCACAAATATGCAGCTAGTGGAGACGCAGGAATTCATTTGGAGGGAGTGAATTTTGATCTCAACTTGATATGTTTACAAGGTTTTGCTACAGCTGCAGGAGAGGAGATTTCAGTGGTGGTATCTGTCTGTAATGTGTATCATGGCCTTGTTTTTGCAAGTGCCTTGGGGCAAAACTGAAGCTTTTAAACAGAAAACAGCAAGTAGTTTCAGTGCCACATTGGGGATATATGTATATGCATATGTACATATATGTATATATAGGAAACACCTGTTTGCACATTGTTGACAGTGGTTTTAGGTTCTTACACCCCTGTGGCTACCATGAAACATCCAGGAGAAGGTAGGTGGTGGGTGCCTGGAAGGAGGCATCATCCCCATGGCGCAGTCGTTTGCCCTCCAGGCAAAGGCGAGCTCCTCTGGGGACAGGGAGGTGGATGAGGGGAGCTCTGACCTGCTGTGCAACCCCTCAACATGTGCAAAGTCTGCCTGTCGTCACCCTGGCCGGTGCCACAATGAGCAATGAGGTGACAGTGGCTGGGAGCAGCATGGGGGTAGCAAGGGAGGACTGGAGAATAACAGGCAACCGGGTTGGTGCTGGGGAGCAGAGGAAAAGGAAATTTGACACAAATGCAAGTGTTTTACCTTCTAAATCATCTTAGTGCTCTGTGGCCAAAATGCTGCTCTGGATTGGATTTCTGAAAATCTGTGCCATCTCCCTTCGATACGTTAATTACCCACTTTTTGTGCTTGTTTTTTAGTCACCCCAGGAGATATTGGTCTCCTCCAGCCATGGGTTTCTCAGGAGAGCATTGGGGTCAGGCTCTGCTACCCACGTGCTTCCATCTCAAATGACGACTGGGCTTATGTGTGAGGTCTGCTCTCATGGTCTGGGATAACTCCCAAGCTTGCTGTTGCTTTTCACAGTTTGCCCCTATCCAGTTGGAAAATGGTTAACCAGGCTTCAGGATATCAACCCTCTGTCACCTTGGTGTCCCTTGGATGCAGTAAACTCTTTGCATCTCTGACCTTGAACATGCCTGCAAGCTTGCAGGCAGCCTGGGCTACGTCAGGCTTGCAAGGATGCCCAGGTGTGCAGGCACAAGGCATTTCCATCACTGGGGAGCAGTGTGGCTGGCTGCAGGAGGGGGATGGCAGCTGAGCTGTGCCAGGGTCGCTGCTGGCAGAGCCACGCTGGGTTGAGGGTCTGAGACAGAGTTGATGGAGTTAGGTTTTGGAGAGGTGCCTGATGAGCAGCTGCTGCTGAGAGCCTCTTGCAGCCATCATTGTAACAAGCTCGGCAAAGAGAAAGCAGCATTATCCCAAGGTACCCCACTTTAGGCAAGAAATGGAGCTCAAGGAGCATGGCTAAAGAGGTAGGAAGCACGGTTGTGGAGGAACAACAGGCAGAACTGGAGCCGTTTCTCCTGCCCAAGACTTGCACCAGCACCCTGTGTACTAGCAGGCGCCTAGGTCACTTGTGCAGCCACCAGAGCCGGGCTCTGCATGGCTAGTGTTCACAAAGGTCTGCATGAAATGTGTGGCCAAGCTGAGTTTTTACATTTTTCCCATTGACTTAGAGCACTGAAGTCACCTCTTCAGCCTCAGGTCAGCTAGGCAATGAAAGGATGGCACAGCCAGGCCTTAAATTTGCTGCTTCTTAGGAAAATGCACATGAACTTGACCCAACATTCTGTTCACTGGCCAAAAAGGCAAAAAATCCATGGGAAAGAAGTCTTTCCTGGAACACACTGAACGGGAATATTTGCTGTTAAAATGCAGTGATCTTTTTCAAAATTAAAGGGCAAAGGTGTCCGTATGAAAAATTTGCTCTTCTGTGGTCTCTGTACACCCGTAGTAAATGAAGCCGGAGCAACTAAAGCACCAGGATTTGCACTCACCAGCATTTTGCCTGTGTCTTGGCAGCTTGTCAGTGTGGGTTATGCTCTCTTTGCCCACCTCGGACCATGCAATATGCCTGAATGCCTTGGTCCATGCAATATGCCTCGCCACAAGCATGATAGGATACAGAGACTGGGCAAATACCTGATGCAATTTGCTTCAGTCACGAACATCGGTTTCCAACCCCCAACCCCACAGGTTTTTAAACCCACCAATTTTTCCTTTGTCTTTTTTTTTGGCAAGATAAGCATCAGGACATGCAATCCTCTCAGCATATTGCCAGCCTAAAGTTGTTGAGTGAGTCTCTCAAGGCAAGCTGAGCTGTGCTGTGCAAGCTTTCCTGTATTACCTGCCACAACAATAAAACTTCACCAGGGAAGCAGAAAGAAGATATTAATGACTCTCTAACTGGACATTGACTGTCCGGCTGTAATATTGCTTCCTTTGCTCCAGGAATGGGTCCCATTGATAGTATAATTTCATTTTCCTTGTATGGTCTTGCATGAAAAAGATTTATTTTTTATTTTTTTATTGAAGAGCGGGTAGGTTTCAAGGTGTTAGTCGGTCTAAGACACTATAGAGCGATGCAGCCCATTGATCATGCAATGAATTATAGCAGAGACACTGCTCTGGGCATGACTCAGATGCCTTTGAAAGGGAATCCCATCTCTTTTGGAGATGCCCGGAGGTCAGGCACCCTGCTGGTAGCGAGTGATTCATATGTCACCGTATTTACACCACTGTATATAGCATATTACCCTGTCTTTCATGCTGTGGTGTTCAACCCTCGGTACAGGGAAAAGGAAAGTCCAGGGTGAACAGATGTCCCTTAAGCAGGTGAGATTCATCTGGGGTGGGGGAAAGGCAGGTAGTGGCTAAGGAGTGCTGTCTGCTGCACTTCCAGCTGCCCCTGTGGCTCAAGATGGCAGCTCCCTATCAGCTCCTGCATCCCACTTTGGCCCAAAGCAATGTGCTGTAGGGGAGAAACTCATTCCCACCCAACTCAGGACCCACCCCAACTCAGACCTTAGTGCTGAGTCCGTGCCCATCACCCTTCCCTCTTTGCATTCTCCCAGCCTTTCTTCCCATCTCTTCCCACCACCCCTGTCCCACTTCTCTCCCCTGTTTTTCACCCCACCTTTTGGGTGGGTTTCCCTCCCCTCCACAGGAAGAGCAAAGGGAAGCAAGGGGGTGAAGCCTGCGGGCTCGGAGGGGGCATGGCAGCATCCGCTGCCCCCAGCCCCGTGTGCCTCCCCCCCGCTTCCCCAGGCAGCCATTGCAAAAGATCAAAGCATACGGCAAAAATAGCAAAAGGGGAAGAGCTTGTGGGTTTGACATCTGGAAGCCAGAAGCAGCTCCTGCTTTTGAGTAGGCAAAGGTGAAGGAGGAAGGGTAAAAGTGGGTTTACAGTCTCTTATTTTTTACTGGGATTAAAAACTTCTTATAAAGTTATATGGTTTGCTGTTACTTGAGATAGCAGCATCTGTCTTAGTCCTCCACAAGGCCCTAATTTCAGAAGTAGGGATGCTAACAGCACTTATAAATAAAGAGGTGGGTATTTTCTGACAGGCAAAATACTGATTTATCTGTGATGCATCATCTGACAGCCTTATTTTTATTCCAAGGGGTGTTAAGACACACCTGGGAAATGTCTGTGCTGCTTGGCTGAATAAAACAGGTGCTATTTCCTTTTGGGGCTGGAGGCTTTCAACAATAAGGGTTCAGAAACCACCCTAAACCCAAGGGGATGGTCAAGTCAGAGCCCGGTTTTTCAAAGCCTTTCACTTCTAGGCTGACTGTCTCCGATCCTTTTGCAAAATCTAACCCCTGGATGATACCGCCAATATGTGTGATTAAAAATCATGCCACCAAATGAGGGTGAGGCTTAAAAAATGAAATTATTTAACTGTATGGCAGTGCCAAAGTGCATTGCAATATTGGACTTGTTCCATAAAGGGAGTTGAGTGAGCAAAGTATTTTACAGAAATACGCATACCCGAGTGGGATGAGAATCACTGCAGGCAACCTAGTGTGACGTTTTCTGGTGAAACCATTTACCACAGAAAAACGCAATGTACAGGGAATGATTTGCATCCAGTGTGATGAATAATTTGGCCTTGGGGGAAAAAAGTTGGGAAGGGTGTGAGATTGCAAAAAGACGGTTTTAGTTGGTTTTCTTTTAACAGAAGCAGCCCATGAAACCAGCAGAAAACTTCATTTTGGATGAGACAAAATGTACCATCTGATCCCAAGCAGGTTAGAGTTTCCTTTTTCCCCTTTTTTTCCCCTTAGCTGTTCATTTTGTTGAGCTGGAGCTGTTGGGAAATGTTTTGTGGCTCATGGCATGGGGAGGTCTTGGACTCTTGGCGGTCCTTTTTAAACTTCACCACCATAATTGTTTGCCCTTGATTGCCTGTATGTAGGATCAATGACCACCTCCCACTCCTTCATCTCCTGTTAAAATAGCTTTTCTCCTCTTCCATTTTCTCCTTCCAGTCACTAAAACTGAAAACGTCTCTCATTTGCAGTGGCTTGACATGTGTTTCTGGTGGTTTTCCCCACCTCAAAGCAGGGTTGCTGCTCCCAGTCTCAGTGCACAGCACCAGACACATGGCTTGTGATGATTCAAGAACCTACCAGGTTGCATGTCTAAATGCTTGCATTGTGCCACTTTCATTAGCATGGTGATTAACCGTCTCCTCGCGGTCTCAGGAATTCCACTTGCTCATCACCCATCACGTATACTGGGAAATCACAGAATTGGGCAACGCTCACCAAAAGACTTGAGAAAAAGAAGGGGAAAAAAAAGAGTGTGCAAGTGCTGGAGGCTGGATTGGGCAGGAATGAGAAAATGAAGAAACTCAAAGGGTTTGGTTTTTGTTTTGTTGGGTTTTTTTCAGTGGTGAGGGAAGATGGGATGATAGCTCCTTCATGTGAAACTGGAGCTACATCCAGGAATGGTATTTATATGCACGGATGTAGCTTTCAATCTGGATGATGTAAACATTGCTGCAGAATTTTTTGACCAGGCTGTTTGGGAAACGTGATGGATTAAATATGACAAACAAGATTCCTGGACGTTTATTTATCCGCCTTTTCATTTGTGCCAGTTTCATGTTAGGCAAGGCTCTGGCTACCAGACCAATACTAAGTCTCGGGGGCAGGCAAGGCTGGGGGGAGGGAGCCACAAAGAGAGTGTTTTCCAAGCCTCATCTAATTTAAAGCATCTTTTGCTGAGTGGTGCAACGAAGAGGATGTGGCTAACACAAATAAAAAAATCATAAAGGGATCAAAGTGTGTGTGCAAATTCATTCCTTGTGGTAGGAGTTCTGCCAGTTTGCTTGCTCGCTTGCCTTCCTAAAAAAAGTTTTCTCCCCACTCCTAGCCCCCCATAATGGAGCGAGCAAATCACATGTCAGAATCTCTTCTGGATTTCATAAGGCTTTCAGCATTGATGAATGGCCAGGATGACACCAGAGCCTGTACATTGTGCCTGAGATCTGAGCCGCTTCCCCTCGGTTCCATAGTTGCACATGAAACAGCTGCATGAGCGGGATCTATTTATAAGCGGTTCAAAGGCACCACAAATGTGGGTGGATGCTGGCTTGAAGCTCCAGGCCACCAAGAAGCTCTCTAGCACTTTCAGGAACCTGACGTTACCCCAGTGGGGTGAAAGACGAGGAAAGCTTGTCTTAAAAATAAAAATAATAAACAATAAAAATCAAACCTTTGGAGCTAAGATGATTCATATGAGAAGGCATCAGCTGAAACAATTTGGGTGACTGGGGATTCTTGTAAAGGTACCTAGGTCAAAAGGCGTTAAAATAGTGGGCAGAACTAATGCTGTACAATAAATCTCATGGCAAAATTATCTCTGGTGCTGGAAGACAAGCCAGAGATTTACATCAGATATGAGAAAATCTGCAGGGTTCAGGTTAGAAACCTCTACTGTGATGAATATAGCAGTTCGTGCACAGGCTGTGCTGGGGGATTCCCACCTGCACACTCTGCCAGCAAAGGGCAGCCAAGAGCTAACGCCACCCCTGCTTTAACATCACGATTTGCTGTGCAAGCATCAGAGCCAGGGATAACCCCCAATGACAACAACCAATTTCACAGGGTGGTTGCAGACCCACCAGAGCACTTCCATTTACCACGATGGGGCAATGCTGAGCACTGGCCACTCCATGCCATCTTGCGCTCTGAGCTCCTGCTTCACTGCATCCTGCTCAGGTTATGCCTCAGCCTGTGTAGGGTTGGGAAGAGCTCCACCATGGAGCTAGGACCTGGCACCCCAAAGAGACCCACTGCAGGTGCCATCCCCATCTATGGGCTTGCGCAGGCTGCCCTGCTGTATCCTGACCCTGCAATGCCATTACACACATGGAGGAGAAGACTCTAGCCTTCAAGGCAAGCACTGTAGCCGTTGAGTTGCTGGCTACTGCCTAGTCCCAAGCCAGTTCTCCTGGTTCAACAAGCTCATACTGCTGTGGAAACCACACGACACATCAAGGCCATGGTTGTGTTTCCTACGGGAGCACTGGCCCGCTAGAATAACATCCGCAGAGAACAAAGGCTAAAAGCCTGGGCAAATCTAACGCCGGAAAAAGAGTCAGTCTAAAAACCGAAGGAAACATGTCTTCAAAAATCTTGTGGCATTGCTAATGAAAAATAAACATCCATTTTGCATCTGCAGAAAAAGGAAAAGAAAATGAAGTCAAAGCACAAGGTCTTGTTCTTATATTCTAGGAATTTTCCCAATTGAAGATTGTCAAATACTGTATGCCAACACTTGGGAGAACGACAACAGCATCATTAAGTGCAGCAAATCAAAGCATGAGAGTAAATTTTTATGGAACCCAAACTGCTATTATTAGAAATCATCCAGAATCAAAAAATAAACAATTCATCAGGAAAAGAAATGTTCGAACTCGCAGGGGAGATTAACTCTCATCTGAATGGAAACAAAACCTCAAATGAGCCACATCGTCATTCCCACACTTAGTTATTGCAGTATTGTTCAAGGGCAGAACCAAGTGGTTGGAAGTCTGCACAACAGGATGGGGTAGATGCTGTCTTAAAAGAAAAAAAAGGCATGAAATCATAGTTTTCCCCCTGTGGCTAGTTTGAGAGAAGTTACCTTGCCAAGATCTAGGACGGGAGCATAACAGATGGACGGGGGTGGCTCCCAGAAACAAAGATGCTGGAAGAAGTGCAGAAGAGACACGGGCAGAACCTGAGATCAGGACCCAAACTGTATATTTGAAGATGATTAAGAGAGCAGTCTACAATGTCTTAGGTCAGGAGTGCTGCTGGTGGCAGGCAACTCTCTGGTTGAGCAGGCAGAGGCATAAAGAGATCTACCTGCTGATGCAAAACCCATTTGAGCTACAGGTGAGATACCCAGACACAGAGAAGGTCTCAACCAGCCTGGCTACAGATTTCGTGGGTGCTTCAACACAGGACATCTGCAAATGAAGATCTGACATTTTCTCCCCTAGAATGAGTAAATCACAAGATGAGATTTTAATGCCAGAGCTACCGAGTGAAAACACACCACCTGTATCTAGCCAAAATAATTGTTTTTAATGAAAACCAGATGCCTGTGCACTTCCACCGCATGAGAAAACACAAAGCAGATTGCCCTCAGCCTTGTAGGAATCTGGTTCTCAGTTTCTAGCCCTGGTGTTGACGCATGTGGGGATGAGCATGTTGGAGAGGGGCAGCTGGCTGTCTTAGCTGTGGTGGGATTCACATTGCATGTAGACCTTCCTTTCTATGGGAATGAAGGCATCTTGGGATGATCCCACCACCCAAAGGGTGGCCTGGGGGACTGTGTGAATGAGAGGCCTTGTAATGATCTCTGCCATGTGTGGTTTTGGGGGAGAAAAAGGATATCCATAGCCTGAAAGGTGAAAGTGCTCATTAGCAAGTATCATCACGTGTTTACCTCTCTGGAGCTACTTCAAAATGTGAGCGTTCATGGAGCAGATTTTCCTGCAACCAGACTTGCTGTGAAAAATCTTTGTTTCACGCAAGATATCCCCAGAGAAAAAAGCAAAAGTCAAACAAATTTGTATTCTTTAAAAATAAAACCAAACAAAGCTTTTTGGATGACTCCATAAAATTTTTAACAACAACAGTAGAAAAAAAAAAAAAGCCTGGAAAAACAATTCACACAAAATAAGCACTAAGGGGCCTCTGTTACTTGCAGGTATATTCCCAGTGATTTCTTTTTGGATCACACAAACACCAACAAAGTCATTAAAAGTCAATTCTTTCCTTTATTAGCAATAGCCATGGCTTGATGATTCAAACCGCATTCAGTTTTCAGAAGGGAGATTTTGATCAAAGCATTTTTAAAATCAGATGAAAGAAGTATTACAAAAAAATGTTCATGCAATATGAGCCAGGAAATGGAAATGGCTGTCCAGGAGAAGAGCTGGAAATATACCAGAAAAAAAAACCAAAACCCAACCAAAAAACCCTAAGCTGATACAACAAATAACCATATAAACAGTATTACAAGTCAAAGAAAGATTTACAGAGGCTGTATTTCTTAATTCCTAGAATGAAGAATCTGATTACCACTTTAAAATATGGTTAACTCAGGTTGCATGACCATTCAGTGGGAGGATAATATTATTCTTACTCTGAATCTTTTCAGGCAGGCAACTGCATCCCAGGGTATAACAAGAACAGCCAAGTGTGACACAACCTGGTTCTTCAGAATGGGACCTTTCCCTCTCAGATGTCCTCTTACCACTTCTCTAATGTGGGTGATGATTTGTTGGGGAAGCCTTTTTGATACGAGGAGCTGGCAAAGATGAGGATATGGTGGTGGGTATGCAAAGTTGGAGGAGAGAGAGTGAAAAGGAGACGATGGGTAAGCAAGAGGAGAGTACAGATGTGCAGAAATGACCCTAAGAAGGTGCATGTTTTCCCGGTGAAGGACTCTAGAAGAGATCCCAGCAGGCTGGTGGGAAGTTCACCTTTGCTAGCAGGGTTGTGTTGATCCTTGTCTGGTAGGTGACTGTTCTGAAGGGTGTTTCTCTTCAGCATCCAAGGAATGCAATTAAACACAGAAAACTTTGCCATCATTTATTCTAATAGTCTTTAACCCTTGTTTTGGCAGCAAGAAAGATGCTGAGTGTGGCCTATATCCCAGCTCTAAATGGGTCTCAAGTTCCCTCCATGGAGTGTCAGTGTTACAGAGTTTCTATGTGCTCCAGCGTGGACATATCTGCTCTAGCTTTAAATGCACTCAGGTCCCGGGAGAAGGCTAGCCATGAAGCTCAACACTGCTTAATTTACTCTGCCAAGAAAACTTTGGAGACTGCCAAGTACTTGAGAAAATGAGTCTGCACTGAGCTCTCAGAATTGGAGTCCCTGAGCTGCCTTGTTTGTGGAGACCTTGGGTATCCCTGAGCTGGGTTTCTATCAGCTGCTGTGTTGGCATTTTTGGGGGTGGTGAAAGCACAGTGTGTGGGCAATCATTTCCTGCTG
>NW_009259029.1:969764-990764 GCF_000687185.1 Egretta garzetta | reverse complement strand
AAGGCAGTAATGCAAGACTGATTTTTTTTCATGAATACCTCATCTTGTCCCATGAAGAGCTGCTGGAGTTATGGCTTTCTCCAGAAAAAAGTGGCTATACTCAGATATATCAAAATATTCGCTAAAGCTATGATTTTCATCGCTACATCCGTGTATTTAAACCCACCTGTCAAGAAGAAAAGGCCTATATAAATTATGATCATCTATTCCCTGGGACAGCCATTTCCCACTGTAAATGCAGCGCAGTGCCAGGCACAACCACCACAGTGGCTCCCATCTCCAAGGTCAGCTTCTGCACAGATTTCCAAGTTTCTGGACAAATGCGGTGGTGTTCCAAAAGTGCTACTGGGTCTCTGTGCCATGGGTCATGACTATGAAAAACTAACCTGAATTTAAATGTCATGTCAATCACATTCTGTGTGTTACTTCTTTAAATGTTAATTTACTGCAGCCTAATTAAAATGAAAATATGTTCAGGACGCCTAAGATGAGGGAAGTTCTTTGTTTTTTAAGTCAGTGCTTTCTCCTGCAACTTCGTGGTTACCAGGTTATAAGAATAATCTGAATGGAAGATTTTGACTTGTCCAGAAGAAGTTTAGTTTAAAATCAAAGGGTTGGTTGGTTTTTTTTAGTTTTAATTGATACAATAATACTTGAAATAAAACTACAGCCTGAGCAGCTACAACCTGGCTTAAATCTGAAAACCAATGTGAAAACACTCAGGTTTTGTTACTGAAATAAGTGTGGTATTCTAATTTTTTATTTTTTTAATGCAAATGAAAAATCTTAGGGAGTGTGTATGTGGTATGTACATATTTCCAGTTCATTGAAGAGTTTTTTCATAGCCCTCAAACCCTATTAGCATTTCCAAAGAGAACATGTTTTTCGGTGAAGTGCAGGTTTCAGTGAGTTTAAGATGAAGCATCTCCTCCTCTCAATTCTCTCAGCATCGTCTGGGCCAGAAACTTTTCCAGGGAAGTTGCTCCCTTTTTTTTGAAGCCATAAAAGTGCTCAGCAGATGTTCTCATCTACTTTCTTATGCCAGCCATGTCCCCTGCACTGTAAGATGCTAAGAGTAGATTGGCAGAAACCAAATGATTGGTTTCTGATTCATTAGCAATCAAAAAAAGCAATGCATTCAAGTCATATCAGATTGATTTTTTTTTTTTTGCAGTACATCAAAACAAACCAAAATGATAGCAATTCCAGGTAGAGTGAACAATTTTGGTTAAGCTTAAAAGAGAAGCATTGCCTTACAGTTTTGAGTAAGTGAAAATTACATTCAAAAACCAAAGCAAAACAAAATAAGGACATTTAAAAAGCAAAGGTGGTTTTGTGTGGAAAAGCCACAATGTTTTATTTCAGAATACATGTCAGAAGAAACCCAGGTCCTCAGAATTTTAAGAAACAGTTCCCAACTAAGCTGCTCAGTGAGATTTATGCAAACTTTTGCAAAATGCTCTGAAGTTTCCAGAGCTGGGTATTTTCATTGCAAAAAACCCTTCCTTCCACTGAACACAAAATGCTTGGCAAAACTTCTGTTGCCTAGATGTAGTGCAGAGGGAGATGGACTGTGCCGGAGACCTGGCCCAAGTGACATGCTTTCATCATCTGGAGCGGCTGACGCTGTGCTAGGACAAGAGCCAACAGCTCTATTTTACAGATGACTAGCATCGGACCATATCGTGCTTGTTCTTGAAATGGATGCACAACTGAACAGTGCTCTGGATGGGCTCTCGGTGTCACTGTGCACCCCCCACCGTGATGAATGTCGAGCGTGTTTGAGTCTTGTTGCTGTTTAACAGCAGTCGTAGCTGCCATTTAGGCTGCATTACAAATGCAGCTGAGCTGGGAGTCCAGGGAGATACTGCACGAGCAGGCGGTGGGGCTGTGCTGTGAGCTACTAGTCAGCTAAATATTCGACAGGCAGAAGGAAGGGTTATTATTGAACGGGGATCAGGCACATTCCTGGGTACAGAGTGAATCTGTGCAAGAACGGGCTGTGATCTGCCCATGTCCATGGGTCTGCACCTAAACCCCTCATTTCTTTCCAATCTTGAAACAAACAAACAAACCACACGCCAGATGACACGTTGCAAAAAATTGATAGTTCAGCTCCTTTTGCCATTTCCATCTCCCTTTTCTGCTTGCAGGGCACCTCTTGCAGAGCAAGTCTCGAATGAGCAGGGCATTCAGGTGCGCAGGGGACAGGAAGGACTGACCGTCTTTTCTTTCTTTCTTTTTCCCCTTGGCAATCATTTCTGCTCATGTTTGCCTGGTTTCTGGTTAGTTTTCTACAGGAAAAGGGATGAGACATCCCTGACAGGCATAAATTTTTTACTCCAGGTTTCCCTTTTGTTGTCCATTGAACATATTCTTTGTGAAGCATGGCTTTCAATCTGCTGCACCACAGAGGGCAAATGGCAAGAACAGCCTTCCCCTGAGATTATCAGAGCTTTTTTGTAGGAAAAGAGAGCTGGTAAGGAAATGGGTGTGCATGAGAAAGGGAAGGAAAGCATCCTCAGGATCCATGAAGGGGGCAGGAGTATTTCTGATCTGGTTGAGCTGCACGGCAGGAGGATCAGAGCGGTTTCTTATTTCTTTTGAGCTCTTTGCCCATTCCTGATTTACATTGCAGACATGGGGTCTGTTTCCTTTTAGGCATTTAGCAGCAGAGTGCCCTTGCATTTCTCCATCCATCACGGGCTGGCATGGCCCGCACATGGTGGGGTGGCTGGAGGGGCGGGGGGAGAAGCAAAATCGGCCAGAGCCTCCTGTGAACGCATTGCTGCTATTTGTGTTTTATTTGAAGAAATGATTAGAGTTTATTTTATTGCCAGGAAAGGCTGCCAGCCTTTATGATGACAAAATTGCTGAGTTTACTAGGAAGTTTATTTATACAGGCTTTGAAAGACAGACTCTGCCATGACAGACACCAGCAAAGACCTGGACTTGCTGGCTCTCCCATTTCCCTTGCTGTTCTGCAGACATATTAACCCTTTGCTCTGAAAGGTTCTTGCAAAAAGAAGGGTTAAGAGCAAACATATGCACAAGATACTCTTTCTTCCCTGGGAAAACTGGGTATTCAGAAGGGTTTGACCTGGTGACGTAGACTTGAATGAACAAGTGGGTTGGCAGATGTTTGCTGATGGTGCTATGGACCAACTCCGCACATCTACAAGGATAGTGGACATATCCTGACAGGAGGCTGTGCCCTGAGGGTGGCCATGTCCTACCATGGGTCATATCTCTGGGACAAGTAGTGCTACAAGAAGTCCTCTCCTCTCCCACTGCTGCCCCTGTTGTACAAATGGAATTGCCAGAACAGTTACTTCCACCAAAAAATGCATTTTGGGGAGGGCAGAATGCTGTGCTGAATTAAGGCTTGGCAAGACAGTGGTGTTTAAGGAGAAAAATATATGTCTAAATTTTCTTAGGTCTCAAAGTGCTACACTTTGACATATTAAAAATGAAAAGGTTTCACTTGGAAAAGTTTCAAACAGTTCATTTCATCATTAATATTCATTCATTGGTATTATTTTTCTTTTTAAAAGTGGCCTGACTTGGGAAAGTATCCAAAGTAGAGTAGAATTAATTAAAACAGAAATTTTGTTTCACCTAAATTCTTTGTATTTATTTGTTTTGTTTTGGAGTAAAAAAATACCCCAATTTCTGCTTCCCTTCAGACCAAACTCTCTCCCATGTCTATGTGGCCATCACGCAAGAGCAATCAACCCACTTCCCTCATCACTGTCTTCACCAGTGCCTCAGGTCTACTGCTTGTCCGGGAGAAAGCCGTTTCTCATGCAGTGGGGATGGTAGGCAGCTATCCTCTATGGACGAAAGACTGAAGAGGACCCTAAACATAATTTACAAGTATGTTACATCTACACAAGAGCACCCTCTCTGACTTCCCATCAACTCCTGCATCAGTATCACATATGTGTTCGTGATATCCATTCCTTCATTTCTGTTAACACCAGGTTTGAGATCCTAATACCAGCTTCTAACATTTTGAACTTGTAGGCAGCTTTCAAACAGCTGCCATTTTTTAAAGAGAACCAGATCCAAAACTCCGCTCTTTTCTTTTTTTTTCCTTAAAATGTGGAATTTCCCCCCCATAAAATTTTACTGACATGTGTGCTCAGATGGGCAACGTTCAGATCTTAGCCAGAGACTTGTTTGATGCTTCACAAACCACCGGAGCTTGAAAACCACCAAGAAGACGTGATTTCACATCGGGACGTTTAGTGCATGCCCTTATGCTGGGATGGTCGGGAAGCCTTAGGAGCGGGGGCATTTTGTGAAGTGCTCTCCGCAGCGGGCTTTTTCCCTCCATACTCTTGCAAAAAGTTGCATCCCTTGTTAAGCAAGTGTCTGGGATTTATAAGAAGAGGAATGCATGTGCATATATATGTGTGTGTGTGTACATATATATGTACATACACATTCATTCTTTCTTTAAAAACATTTACAATCAGTTTTCTGCAACATACATACATGTTGACTACATAACAAAGTTATAAAAGAGGTCATTGCCCTTTGAGTGGGTAGGAAAATTGGGACTTTTGAGATCTTGACCAGCTTTGTTTTTTCAAATAAAGTTTGGCTACTTTAAACTCATACAGAGAGCTGCCAATGTTTCCAAAAAAGCAAAATACTAGTGCAAAGAGAGAAAGAGAAGTACTGGTGGAAAACAATGAGGGAACTTTTCTTCATTCTTTTACCAGCTCTGGCTGGCATTTGTCCACATTACTCACTTACGGCTTCACAGGTTAAGACTTTATACTACATTACACCTGAAACTTAAGCAAGTACTTAAAGTTAACAGCTTTCTTGAATCATGGCATCTTTCTTTGAGGAGCTGAGCCCTCTAAGGTGCTGAGCACTCTGGCTCCCATCCAGCAGAGCACTCAAACACCAGCTTACATTTCACTGTGCTCAAGAACAAATTTAAAATTAAGCATGTGCTTAAGTGCTTTGCCAAAGAGGAGCAGGATTACTCACATACCAAAAGTTAAGCATGTGCTTAAGGTGCTTTCCTGGATTCAGGTTGGAACAATTGGGAAATAATGATGCTGGTTTGGGGCAGATTTAAAAAAAGAAAATTGGAAAAAAGGAAGTTATCTGCTTGTTCTGACCGTGGTAGAGTCTTCCACCTGAAAGTAGTTTTATCTAACTCTGTCCAGATTATGAACGGTAAACAGAAAGGAAAGCCAAGTCTCTCTTGTACTTCTATAATTCCTGTTACTGTAGCATATAACTGACAGCACTTCTGGACTGCAGAGCAATGTTAGAATCCCCATGTCACTATAGGATCTGGCCACCCCAAAGAGCCACAGAAAAGCTAGGCGTAAAGTGGTAGGTGATGGCACATCAGGAGAGCATCCTTTGCTTGGCAGGAGCACCACCATCAGCCCAACAGCTTGATCTGGAGGGAGGGATGATGCATGAGGGAGGAATGACTTCTCAGCCCCCTATCTGATCCCATGCATAGTAGGATTTCAACACGGGTGCCCCAGCCACTTGCTCATGGGACTGAGAAGATCACCTTCCCTTCCCAAGCCAGCAGAAACATCATGGTCAGTCACACCTCCTCCATCACAGTACTTCTCTGCTAACCCTCTGCCCGTGTTTTAAGGTTGTTTCTCAGAGACCCTTAAAACCAGGACTGAAGTAGGACAGAGGACCCAAACCCAACTTTGGGTTGAGCTTGCGCCATACCTCAGGACTCAGCACCATCTGTGGGTTCCCTTGGGGGAAAACCAACACAGCATCATAACCTTGTCTCCTGCACACCATTAGGCTTACCAGAGAAATAAAACCATATGCCTTTCCCTGTTACCAGAGAAGCCTGGACTATGCGGTTGTGACACACAAATGTAATGGTCTCAGGAAATAAAATGTTCTTTCTTTGGAGCAAAATGGTCAATCAATGTCAAATCTAGCCCAAACTCCCTGATGGTCAGAGATGGGTGGAGACAAGGCTCAACTGTAGAAGCGTAGGCCTGCTAGCCCTCCTGAATTTTTGGGATGGTTGTGCCTAATACCACCCCTTCTTCCTCCTTCTCTCCCTCTCTCCTACCATCCCTGAGCAGATCACATATAGGAACTGCATGTTCCAGCATGTTTGTCACTGCCACTTACCAATGCAGTACTTTTTTTTTTCCGATATTGTAACTCTTCCATCCAGTGAAAAATCTGGATGGAGAAAGGTGGTGATGTTTGCTCACTATGTGGGAAAAGTTCTTGGCCCCAAAGGGTTAAAATGTCCAGAGGGGGATGCTCATGTCTCCATTGTGCCATATTTGGGGAATCTGGCTCAATATCTGTTCCTTCACTCTAGCACTTATGGAGCTTTGTAGCAGGTAAAACTTAAGCCCAATTTCCTCAATCCTCTGTTAGTGTCACTAAAAAAATACCCCTAAATTACGTCCCAAATTCCTGTGATCCTCATAGTGCTGAGCGGGGATGAATAGCTTTTGACAACAGCCCTGGATTTGGTGGTGTGGGGAGATTTATTTCCTGATCTTTTGCCCATCAAATCTTTTTCTGATCTTAATTGTCAATCACATCATATGATTTCTCCAGAGAAATGAAAATAGCAGCTATTTGTCTTGAAAATCCACCCTTTGATGTCAGAATTCCAGGAAATAAAACACCTTTATAGTTATGGGATCCAGACCTGTCTGACTGGGATGCATTTCCATCAAGACTTGTGTGTGTTTGTTGACTCGGGTTTTAAGACGTTCTGCGTCTTTTATGGGGATTCACAATGGGGCATTCATGGCACATTCATTTTTGCAAGAACTAAAATAGCCAGGGTCATTTGCTTCAGGGACCCCTTGTCTGAAGCGTGCCCGCTCTCCCCAACCTGGAGTGGGCTTCTGGGGCAGTTCTCCTGTCCTGAACGTGGCCAGCCCTCACTGTGATGCTGAAATAAGGGTCTGGACATCCAGACCTGTTCATGTGCTGGCTGTTCCCTTCGGGCACTTCACACACATTTTTCTAACAGATTGTGCGTCAAAGGTGCCTCTCACACATGGACCTCCTCTGCACAAAAAACCATTGGGCACAACCTCTGCCTTGAAGGCCAAGCCTTTCCCAGCCTCTGCTGATGGGCTGGTACAGTACTGTCCTTGTCCCCATCATTCCAGACCACCCTTGGATCAAGGGTTGGCCATAAAACATCATCTTCTCCAACCCCCTGGCAATGGCAGCATCAACTGATTTCTTCCAGCTGAGCACTGGAAAAGGAAAACCTTCCTTTCACACAGCTCTGTCATTTGGATTGACTCTTTTCATGTCACCAAGTCAGCCAACCATCATTGCACAGCATGTCCACCTCCATCTGGAGACTTCTTTCTAAAAAAGGCCAAATTAGCATATCAATTTCTTTGTTAAATATCAGGAGGGTGAGGGAAAGGCTAATTAAGAAAAGTCTGGTCACTTCAATCTCATTTTTCCATTGGTCTTAAGGAGTTTTGTAGACTTTGGGTGCAGACCTTGGGATTAAATATATGCTATGACCTGGGGGAAGGATCCTTGTTGGGCCTTCTCCTATGAACTGCTTCCCAACCATGTTGGTTGGGTTGGAGTGTGGGTCTGCCATATTGAGGGCATATGTGTATATATATATCCATAATACCCACTGCTACCTGCTGATCTTTTTCTTTCTAAAACCAAGTCTGTGAGCTCCCGTGATCCTTTCCAAGATGTCACTCATAATTTCCCATTTGCTGTTTTTTCTAATTCCTAGTCTTTCAGCCCATCTTTTCTTTAGACATCCTTCTTTCCCTTCCTTCCAGCTGAAACTTTCGGTTTTCATTTTGTTCTTCTCTGTAAATCACTCTGGTCCTTTGTTGGGGCTGACTTAGCCATGAATCCAATTTTCCCTGTTCTTCCCTCAGACTCTTACAGCTCCACCATCTACCATTAAAAAAAGAAAAGAATTAGTCACACGGCAAATTCCCCTTGTCGGCTTTGCAACATGGATTGCCTTTCTTCCCTTCCCTCCCCAAATCCTCTGGTGCCTTCTCAAATTTGCAGGCTATTCCTTCTTCTTTTTTTTCCATTCCACCAGCAATTAATCAATCAACCTGGCAACCTGGGACCAATCTAAAAATAATAATAAAAAAAGAAGTAGATGAAGCAGAAATTTGCTCTTGCTTGTGTGTCTGCTTGATACTCAGACCTCTCCAAAAGCAAAGGACTCTGGGACCTACTTTTTAAAATGCCTTTATAAAAAGTCCTCTGGTGTTCAGGGCCTGGCAGGTAGCTCTTTAATGAAGAGGAAGCTGATTTACTGCTGAGACAACATTGTTCCCTCAAGTAAAGCCAACAAGGGTCATTAGCACTTCATATATTTGGGTGAGTGCTGTTTATTCTGACACAACAACCTTGTGCAGGCTTCTGGGGGTTTTAGTCCAGCCTCGTGCAGGGCTTGCTGTCAGGCATCAGCATGGGGGATGAGCAGATGCCAAGGGGTCAGCAATGCATGAAATGCATGCCGTATCCCCCATGGGTACTTGATTTCCATCTCACTCACATCTGGAGGCTACCAAGCCTGGCCCTGGCAAGATTTGGGGCATAAGCCACTGCATCTGCACAACCAAGCCCTGCAGAGCTGGCCATTGCACACTCTCTGCCTCTGTCAGATATTAAACCAGTCAATTTTTAAGCCACTGAGGCATATGATACAATCAGCTCAAACATGTCTAAATTAATCTTCTCATCCCACCTCATTTTCCTGCCTACCTCCTCTGACCCATATTCTGCCATGCCTTACAGGTGGGTTTAGACTCTCTGCAGCTCTGCCCTGCTTCATAGTACTGCTTATTGATGGAAAACTATACACATGGTCAAACATTTTTATTACAGCCTGTGTTTTATTTGAAGGCAGCCAGGCAGATAATGGGTAAAAGAGTTGTCCTCTCATTTCCAAATGGTAGGCTTCAAGGCCAGAAGGCGCTGCTCACCCAGTCTACAAGAGACAGGCAAGAGAAGACCATCCATCCCCTGGCTCTGCATCAGTTGGAGCCTGTTGTCCAGGCAGGCATCTAAGGAGGCTGCAAAGTCTCCAGCCATACGGCACAGCTTCCCTGAGCTCCAGAACTAGAAGCAGCTTAGCCAAAATCCCACACCAGTCACCTCTGCTGGAGCTACGCTGCTTTCAGGACATGCTCCTTTCTCTCCATCAGCCTCTGCAATGAGCTATTGAGACATCTTGGCTTGCCCGAATCTGGTTGGCAGAGCCCTCGCACAGTGCTACATTGCACAGTGGTGAGGGAGCTCAGAAAAACAGGGACTTGACCAGTTCCTCGCATGACCCATCCCTGATGATGAACTGCTCTCCCTAAAACATCAGCACTTTATTTTCAGGTAGTGCTCTGCTGATTTCCACCTCCTGCCTTTGGCAGATCTCCTTTTTGCCTTTGTCTGCCAAGCTGGAGATTTGAATGCTGGAGAAGGTGTGCTTCCCTGTGGTGCCTTTGTCTGGGAACCTGCATTTGAGTGGGGAAGGAGTATGTGGGACATCTCTCCCCTTGAGCTAAACAAGAAAACCCCCCAGAATCTCACTTTGACAAAAATCACACAAATTCAAGCCAGCACCAATGGTGCCTTTCCCAGGAGAGCCCTTGGCCATTTGAGGACCTACCAGGATTCAAGTGGATTCTGGCTGAGATCTCTGCCTGGATGGTGGCAGAGGTTCAGGTCTCAGGTCCCCTGTGGGTGTCCTGGCAGCTCAGTTTTTGGACTGCCCATTTTCCTTTGCAGCCATCGAGAAAATGTGAAACTTTGATCCTCAAGTGGAGCAACCACATTTTTTCACTCTCAGGAAACAGTTTTCACTCTGAGGGGCTACAAAACCATTTCCCACTCAATTCCACTAGCTTGAAACAAGAGGAAAAAAAATAAACAGAAGTTGAAAGGTTTGGGTACAGTACTTAACTCTTCTGAAGCCTTCAGCATGTTGTGCCCCAGAGAGATGAGCCAAGCACAGGCTCAGAGCGCAATACTCTCTGAGATGAGAGCACTGCAGTTCATGAGCTTGGGGCTGGGCACGTAGCTGAAACACAAAACACAAAACCCCATGCATTCCTTCACTGCAGTCCTTTACACCAAAATACTGAAGAGGTTAAATGCTGTGCTCGCAGCTGCACAAGGAGTGGTGCCAGCATTTGAAATCTGGGAATAATTCATTGATTTGTATTTCCAGAATAATTTTTATTGAAGGGGGGAAGGGGAAGAGAAAGATTGAGATTGAGATTGAGATTGAGATTGAGATTGAGATTGAGAGAGAGATGGCTACTAAAATTTAAACCACCAAGCTTTGAGCATCTGGTTATACTGGTGGCTGCTGTCAGTCTGCCGTGTGAGCTGCCCTACTCTGCCACCAGTGCCACCAGACACAGGCTGAACCGGACACTTATGGCCAACCAGGGAGATGGTAGAGAGACAAAGGATGAATTTGATAAGGCTTTTAAAAAAAATACTTCTAAACAGTCACTCTACCTGCCAATGGCTCCTCAGGCACTTTCACGGGAAATGCACCTAAATTAGGTAAACTGCAAAAAAGGAACTATGATGGGAAACACAGGAGACAGAAGTTTACAGTGGGGAACTGGTCTGAAAAAGGGGTTAAGCAGTCCCAGTCTGCTTCTTTCCAGCAGAAGTCAGGACTGGAAATGCGTCGCAGAGCCATCACATTGCTCTGGACAAGATCAAAGGAGCAAAGCAGCTCTGGATCTGGATGCCAAAATTCCTGGACATGTTTGAATTAGGCACGTATTGTTAACGTAAGTTATCTGTGGGAATGGATATAAGCCCTGCAAGGCAGGACATCCTCTCAAACACCTACAAGATCATTGCCCATTGGAGGCTGACAAACAGCCAGTAGAGTAGGGGTTTCACATTGGATTAGCAGGAAAACAGGTCAAGTGCTGAGCATTGAAGAATTTTTTTTTTTCCTCCAGGAAGCACTGTTTGCTTGCTCTTTACCAATTTGCTGAAATTGAAACTGTTTTCCATAAAAGATTTTAAAAATGAGGTTCTGGATACCTGTCATTTAACGTTTCCAACTTGGAAGCTATTCCATTTTTATTTTTCACATTCTTTAGAATGTGAGATAATTGTATTTCTACTGGGGGTGGAGGATGTTAATAAAAAAAAAAAAGAAAAGAAAGAAATCAAATGAAGCATCATAATTCATCTGAAATGGACTTTTTTTCCCCTGCAGACTTCAGCTGGTGGTTTTGGTCAAATTTTGATTTGATCTGGGTTTGATTCCACATCAAATTTGTTTGGTTTTTTTTGTTTCTTTGTTTAATTCCTTGTTCTCAAAAATATCAGCATTTCTCATAGAACAGGTAGGAAGGCTGTTTTCTGGTCAGTCTTCTCTGAGATTCGGTGATAATTTCTATCACTGCCTCCCATAAATCCATGAATCTGAAGTTAATCTTTAAACTTTTTCACAGATTAGCATTTATGAAGTCTCAGCAGAGAACCGCACTGGTTGGTTAGGAATAAAACACACAGCTGTACACTGTTTGCTTTTATCAGCCTGCAAGCTGAACACCCTGTTGAGCTGCATCTTGTGATACCTTTTCCATCATGGTTGGACTCTTGGAGAACATCTCAATTTAATTTGGCTTGCATACTCTGCACATGCATGAGTTCTGCAGAGGACATCTGGTTTGCTGCATGTCAAGTTGCTCGGTAGTTCTGCAAGAAATCTACGGCAAATGAATCCCAGAGCTTTCCTTCTCTTGGTCTGGAATTTGAGAGTAGATTTTCAAAATTTAACCTAATCTTGCACAGAGAAATCTGATTCAAATTTGTCCATGGGACTTTGGCTACATACTGGTCAAGAATCCATTTTGTTTCATTTGGATGTCCTTGAACTAATACTTCTCCCCAGAAGAGATCCCTCTCCTACACAGAGTCCAGAAGGAAATGTGATTCAATATGATCATGCATTTTGTCAGTACATCTGGCAAGTAATAGGCAATTTTATAGCACTCAACTTGGGAGTCCATTTTTGGCCACCAGGAGAGCTTTCTGAGCTTTTTATTTCATTCTGATGATTCCTTGATGAAACTCATGAGCAAGAGAGATAGACTTGGCTTGAAGCTCTGGAAGGCTAGTCAGACTGTGAGAGACACATCTCATCTCCACCATGGGACAGGAGCTTCCTGGGAAGCGTGAGAGGGCTGAACTGAGGTGTTGTAGGTACATGGTGTTTCTCTCTCTCATTAGTTGCAATACATGTTTCTGCCCTGGGCGAAAAAGATGCTGTGGTGGGTTTTAGGAACAGGGCTACCACTTCTGTAGGGCATAACTGAGATGATACAGTGCAGGATGGACTGTCATTCAATATAAACTGCATTACAAATCTCCCTGAAAAGACCGTAGCCCAGGATAACACTGCAAGCAGCAATTTCCACTCCCAGATTAAGACATTATTCCCCAGCTGAGAGCTACCTCCATCCCTCTACTGCTGGGTGTCGACAATCACATCTCAGGAACTGATGAAGAGACCCAACTGAAACAAAAAACTCCCTCAGCAGGGCCCAGGCAAACTCCCTGTTAACTGGATCCCAACATGTTTAAAATTTATTGCTGATAATCATTACAGTGAGCAGCGGGTTGGAAATGAGCACAGCCAAGGCACAGCATGGAGCAGTGATGCTGCGAGTTCATAGCAGTGACACATGCAAGGGTATAATGCTCTCTGTGTTCAGGCAGGTTGGGACTGAAAATATCAGCTCCCATATATAAGCAGGGAAAATGAAGCAAAGAAAAAGAATTGATGCATCTCCTTCCATGTCAGCTTTTAGGCTTGAAAATGAAGTACAAACCTTTAAAGCTGATGCATGCAAGCCTGCTGCTTGGGAAAGGAAATGGATTCAGCACATGCTGGTTTGTGCTACCAAAGCAAGCGTGTTAGCAAAGCTCAGACCTGACATCCATGATCTCATCCACCTTCAAACTGCCGCTTGACTTCAGTACAAATGACACCACGAGATACAAGCCAAGACAGGCGGAGGAGATATATTAGAAAAGCAGAAGGGGGGAGTGAAGAGGGGGGTATGAGGTCATCTGCACCGACAGTATGTTAGGTACTCACATTAGAGTGGAGAACAGAGCCATCGACTTTATTGAACAAGCTTCCAACTGGTAACGAGCCTTGTTCTTCCAGTTATTGCATTGAAAGAGCAACATCTGGCCTGGAGCCTTCCAGGGGCCAAATCCTTCTCTGCTGCAACCCTGCTGCTGTCAGCAGAGTCACACCAGGGATGAATTTGCTCATGAGAAACCAAGGCAATGAGAGGGGCAAACAGTTTGGGGTCCTGCTTGAAAAAACCAAAGTCTTTCTGCAGAGCAGGCCAGGTATCTGAGCAATAAAGATAGTCACACCTTTAATCACTTTCCCATATGCCAGTGCTGTGCATAATAAACAAGGGGGATTTTGTTTTTTTTTTTCTGTAATTAGCAAAGGGAAAACCCAAAGCTGATGTTTCCTTTCCCTTTTCTGATTTATTTCCTTAACAGCTAAGCCACAAGATCAGAGCAGAGACACTCATTAGGCAGGCAAAGTTGGGAGAACATCTACCGGCTTTCTCACCTCCTTATTTCAAGTCCAATAAAACATAAGGGAAAGGGGAAGAAAAAATATTACGTTTTTAAAGGCACTTGGTGGGCTTCAGCAGCCGCTGTTTATTGAGCTTTCCATAGCTTGTTTCCAGTTACTGTAAGGTGTCCAGAAGCTATGGCAACACAGTAATAATCTTCCAGTGCCTAAGAAAGCTGCCATCATCTGCAAAGTAGCATAGCTGGGTATATAGGTGTTACAATGGAGGGAAGAAACCCTGGACCAAACAGCTTGCTGGTGGCCCAACCAAATTTAGTGCCACCCATGTCTGCTCCAGTCCACCTGGAAGCACAATGCACGCAGATGGCTCTGGGTTATGCCTGCCGGTGGAGCATCCAACTCCTGTGAAGGGCCAGGATTTGTCCAGGGCAATTTAAGGGCTGCTGGACCAAGTGCTCAACATCAGCTACTGTGCTCGCTCCGCACTGAGATGCTGCCTGAATGCTGACATTTTAACAGCACAGTCCCTACCCTGCACATGATACATCGTGAGGGAATAACAGGATGTATTAACGTCATTTTAGATAATAATATTCTTCTCAGAGTGGGCTTTCTGGCACCATATGTCCCTCTGCAAGAGAACTCTATCCCTATCGCTCCGGCTTAGCTCTGAGCTTGAAAGCAATCCATTTGGGCCATTAAAATGACTTGTGAAATGTGGGATAGTTATCAAATAATTAGGACCACATTTCCTTTCTCTCCCTGCCCAGAGCTCTGCACTATGATTTCAGTTCACCTTCAGCTTCACTTCATCTTCACCTTTTACAGACTGACACAAGCACCAGCTTTTTGGATGGTGCTTGTCCTCCATTCCCCTCCCCTTCTTGCTCAGATGGCATTTCTAATCTGTAGCATTTATTTCATGTGCAAAAAAAATGAGAAGACCTGAGTTTGGAGAAATGCCAGGGAAGGTTTCCCCATTTTCCATCCTCTGTGCAATGGGAGCCATGGTGCCTCTCTGCCCCCCACTGATGGGATAGCTACAGCTGAAAGGACTATCCAGGACTCATCTCCCATGGCCAAGAGTGAAGCTCTTGGAAAGATCTGCTCATATATAAAAGAGCCAAATGGCCCTCCATGAGGTGGGGATTACCACGGATCTTGAAAATGTGCCTGAGTACCTGGCTTTGCAATACTGCTGGAGCCCGGTTCAGGGCTGAAGTCCCTGCTGGACTGCATTTCAAAGCCCTCTGCTCCTCTGCTCCAGGCTGCATTGGAAAGTGAGGCTTGCTTGGACACTGGCGAGGCGGGATCCATTGCTGTGTGCAGAGCACTTGGACGGGAAGGAGAATACCCCTCTCTGCCCCCACACTCCCCCAGGGCAGAGGGTCCTGGGCTGGAGCCAGAAACTGAAGCTGCTCGCACCCTGCATGCATCATCTCTCCCCTGGCGTTTCCCCCCCGCCTCTTTATGCTCACAGGTCTGCTTTTCCAAGCCCAGATGACCACAGCTGTGCAGGAGCCAGCACTAGCAGCATCTCTGTGCTGGAGCTGAGCCCATGGATGTTAATGCTGCGTCTGGCAGGAGAAATGTGGATGTGTAGTGGCCTCACAGATGTTGGTACAGGTCCTTGCTCCTGAACATATCTCACACTGTCAGGGCTCACCCCCTAGGGATTTTGCCACCTTAAGTCTGCACAGGGCACCAAGTTGAATGGTCCATGCTGCCAGGGCCAATGCTCAGAAAGACACTTCTTCCAGCTCCATCCCTCCAAGGGTTTGGCCATGTTCCAGCTCTATTTTTGATCGAGAAAGTGGTTTATGTAAACAGGCTCAACCTCTGTGTGCTCTTTCCCCTTCACACAAGCGAAGGCACTACTGCTCATACCCAACTACGTCATGGTCCCATGCTGCCTGGGAAGGGAGTGAGTCTGAGACCTGGGCATACCTACTCATATTGCACCCTGCAACTTGGATATAGTCAACCTCATCATCTAGGCTCTGCCACAGATGTCATTCCTCCATCTCTTCCATCCTCTGTCTCTTGCAGAGATGGGTCCACAAAAAATCTTCCAAAGTGTTTTGTGATGCCACTTTTCCCTCAGCCCCACAGAAACCCAGTTTAGAGACTTTCATCCTCCTCTTTCTTACCATTATCTCCAGAATAGTCTCTCAAGCCCTCATGGAGGTTTATATATCAGCAGAGGAGTGCCCTGCTGGGTGTGCTCCTCACCACCCTTTCCTTTCTGCCTCCTGGCCCAGAAGCATCAATTCATTAGAAAGCAGCAGGGCTGAGGACACCAAGTCCCAGAAGCACCTGGCTGAAGCCACTAAATGATCAGCTGGGAATGAGTCATATTAGCAGCCTGAGCCCGGGAAACCCAGCCAGATCCCTCTGCACAGGACTGAAATAGATTATAACTGACTGATTACAGGCTCTGGCCAAGCCCTAGTGTATTAGAGTGGCTTGCAGGGGGATGCAAGGATAAGGGCTATTATTAGTACGGCTATTTATTATTTGGGTTGTGCTCCTATTGTCTCAAGTGCTCTCTGAGTTGTCGGCAAGACAGTTCCTGCCCCTAGCACACAGGATCACTGGGATCCAAGGGCGTGACTGGAGATGAGCTATGAGCTGTGGGATGGATGTGCTAATGCTCATTTGGCATGCAAGGACGAACTGGACCGTCAGTTTGTCCTGACCAGAGACAGCCCAAGGCCAGAAATTGCCACGCCACGTCTCTCACAAGGACCAACTGCTGCCAAGCGCTGTGAGGTGGGAGCAGGAGTAGCACAAAGTGGTAGAAACAGGAGTGAAACAACTCACACAGGGTATGCATTGGAATAATTTGGAGCATCGGGCCAGGTACATGCACCTGGAGCCTCCCTGGAGGGCAGGCAAAGCTATCCCAGGCTTAGCTTAGGCTCACAAGCTGGAGGGGAGTTGAGCAGCTGGGGAGGTATGAGCCAGTTTGCCCTGTGCGCTTCTGCTATATGGTCACCAGACGTAGAGCATTTGGTGCTGCCATCTAAAGCCCTGCTCAGAAGGCCCTGTTCTTCTGCAGGAATCTCAGCTTCCCACTGCTGACAAAGAGGGGATGGAAAATATGACCCCAGTGCAACCTAAAAATTAACAACACAGAAGCTTATTTTTAGGAATCTCATTGCTCACAAGCCTGATTTTCACCCAAATCCCAGGCTCTGGAGGGGGGAGAAGGACAGATAACTGGCTTTTACAGCTCCTCAGATGAGCGCTGGTATCTCTCAGCTCCTCGGTGGTGGTGGTGACATGTCTAGACACTCTGGGAAACATTCAATCAGGAGAAGGAAGAATGGGTCCTGCTGTTAGGAACAATGCAAGAGGAACAAAACGCCTGTTTCCATTCTGTGCAGCTGTCTGTTAGAAGGACTATTAGGTCACTGAAAGTTTTAGTTACAGCAAAAAATAACTCAAAAAACAACAAAAAAATGGAAATGAAACTGTATATATATTTGGGAAATTGTTTTTTTTATTTTAATAGGTTTTCCTTTCAACTCTATTCCAGCTGATTTTTTTTTCTTTGAGTTCTATGATTATTAATGGCTGTAGCACTAATGTGCTTGGAAAAAGCTCATTTGAGAACCATGTTTTTTGGATTATAAAATATCTGAAATATATTTTTCTTTTCTTCAGCCAACAATTGCCCACTTTTCCCAAGGAGACGTTATTCTATGCCACAGCATCGGATATATCAGGCCAAAAGTTGGCTTTGAAGATAAGTGGGTGAAGCCTGTTGCAATGTGGTCATCACTTCTACCATAGAGCTCTCTTCATGTCCATGTACCAGATGATGTTTTGGGACAGGGGAATCCAGGGACCATGCTGGTCCTGGAGGACTCGCTTCCACTCACTGGCACATTGAGGGTTTTCTGGTGTCAGTAAAAAACCCAAACTCTTCTCTTTTTTCAAAAGTGGAATCCAGGAGTTGTGGAAAGAGCTGTGGATAGATACAGACGTGGTTTGTCTATCTGGAGCGTATGTTGTGGTGGTGGAGATTTCCGCTGACCAACTTGCTTTGCAATAGACCTGTGGGGTTCCCAGCAAGGGGGAGGGCAGATGTGTCAGCCAAACCATCTTCAGGACATGTCTACATCATTGCTGGAGGGATGCAGAGGTGGTTCCACACAATATAACTCTTCAACAAGAAAAACCACAGCCAACACAGTCAAACCACTGGGGAAGTGATGTAGTAGCCTTTGAACATCCAAACTAGGCAACCCTCTGCTTTCCTGGGTTACACTGCAGCCCAGCATTTCTTGCCTGGATTGCCCACCTCAAGAGCATGCAAACCATGCTCCATTGCTTAGTTTAGGTGTGCACTGTTGTTTCCAAACTGGGAAATTCAGCCTGACTATTCTACAGGTCAATGTTATCCAATGGCATTGGCTTCATTTTCAGCAAAGGAAGCTCAAAGCAACCAAATTCCCATCTGCGCTGAGGTACACTCAGTGTAGAAGAAATGCATAACAGTGGTCCAAAGGCAGATTCCCATCATTACAGCTATCAAAAGGAAACGCCTAGGAAAAGAACTTAATAAACAGAGAAAGGATGAAGGCAGCTATTTCCTGGCAGACCTTGCAGTTCTTAGCAAACTCTTACCTCAGAGCCAAAGCCCAGGATGTGGTGGATGTGCCTCTAACATCTGCCAACTGCCTGCAGTCCTACCTGAGCAGTTTTTCCTGCTGGAGCAGAAGTGGGACTCTGTGACACAGGTCCTGCCAACCTCATGCCAATGGAAAAGGGGTCATGGATTTCCCAATCTCAGCAGATGTGGCAAGAATGCAGCCTTCTTGCACCTGCCAGGAGAGCTCCTGGCTCTTCATGGTATAACAATGATTGCTTGCACAAGCCCAAATATCTATTGCTGGGAGCCGACAGAGCTGCAGAGTGTTCCAGGAACACCTTTCAAGGTCCCGTCTCAGTGAACAAAACAAGGAGTTTCCCTGTTTGACCTCCAACCTGTACTCTGCCATTTGAAATTTATCATCTCCCTTTACCTCAAATGAGCAAGAAATCAATATGCAGTTTAATGCAAAACAGTGAAATCAGAGCTTTCATTTTAAGGAGAAAGGAGATGTTTCAGCTGTAATAGGACTACTTCTGTTCAAAATTATATACAAATCATGAAAGATGAGCAGAAATGGAGGTAACACAGAGTATTTGGAGTACTCTTCTCTTCCACAAATCTATTTAACGTCCATCAGCTGAGCATAGTGTGTCTCAGAAGCAGATCAGAGTGGTCCGGGAGTCCTTCCCAGGGAGGGGAAGGGGACAGAACAGCAGTGGAGGTTGATGATTCTTCAACATTTTTGACAGTCCTTGTTTGCAGTGGGAAATGCCATGGACAAAGTAATCCCCACCATCTCCACATGCATGGACACTAGATCCAAAGCACTTAAAGCTAAGGAGACCAGGGGTATGCAGACCTATAAAATAAGAGCAGGTAGGATTCACCTTCAAGTGGTTTCCCATCAGAACTATTTAACCAATATTTCTCGTCTATCTCCATTTTCTTGTGACCCTGGTAAGTTCAGCGCTCCACTAAAAATAACCTCTGTCTTTTACTGCTGGGACAGAATCCCAGTCTTCACAGAAACAGGGTTCTAATCTTCACAGAGGCAGATGCTGGGTTACCCCAAAAGCTCAGAAACTGGCAGGGAAAGTTAATGAGACTTTCCCACTTACTGTTAAAAAAAATTCTCCAGTGAGTTTATAGCACTTACAGATCCAGAGGCCCTTCTGCTCTCCAAATAAACTGTGCTTTCCAGAGGTTTGGGGTTGGCTGTGCTATGGTGTGAACTTCAGAAATAGGAATTGAGATCTTTAGCAGATAAGTCCAAAATAAGTGGGCAAAGCCCCCAGCCCTGCCCTATGCAGTCCGGTATGGAAGGGGGTGGTCTGGTCACCTCTTGGGGACCCAGAAGCTCGCTCTTTGTTAGTTCAGTGGTTGAATGTGTGCATTTAATGTGCCTGCAGCAAGCCCTTAGGTTCACCTGGGCAGCTTTGCAAGATGGGATGGGGTTTCAAGAGCACACTGCTATTGTCAGTGATTACATTATACCAGCAGCACTTCTGTCAATTGCTCTGTGTGTTTACAGCGAAAACAAAGGGGAAAGAAAATGCTAAGTTGAAAGAAAATGGAGCAGAAAGCTATCTAATCAATATATTCATAAGAGAGGGAGAAAGGGAGGCTTGTTCTTTAAAACACACAAATCTCCTGAGCTCTGTATGTCTGTTAAAGCAGTGAGGTGGAGCCGTGGCTTCTTCCAAAGCAGCTTCTCAAGAGTTCTGTAGCCTGCAGACATCATTAGGAGAGGGCAGCTGTCAGTGCCTCTGCCCAGGGAAGGAGATGAAGCTGTCTGTGCCTTGGCAGCCACTTCATACTATTTCTCATGGGGGTTCTGAGCCAGAAAACTCTCAGTCAACTCATCTCTGGAGAGGTTCAGGTGTAGACAGACCTTTTCCAAAATTGAAATTTTCATCCATCTAGGAAAGGTGTCCCTTTCCTTCCCAACTTTGTGTTTTGTCAGAGGGCAAAAAAGAAGCCAACCAAATTCCAGCTGTGAGGTAGGGACAGAGCATGACAGCTTGGGGTCTGTCCTTGTTTTGCTGAAAAATTTCAGAAGAGGAGGAAACCTCTATTTCCCAGCCACCGAGAAACGCTACTGAACATGGCAGAGCACAAGGCCAGACAGGCTGTGGGGTCAGAGGTCTTAAAAAAGTTTTTCCTTGGATTTTTGTTTTTGAGACTAGCAAGACTGGAGTAAAACTACACTTTGGAATAGTCCTATGCACAGAGGTGCCCTCAGCCTTCTGCTAAACATTCAGTGGAGAAAGAGCCCAGAAGGAATCAGAAGCAGAAAGGATCAGTCCAATGCCATGTGAGGAGCACAAGGCAAAGCCAAGGACAGAGCTGAGCCTTTCCAAATCTCAGCCCACATATTTAACTGTAAAACCATCCTTCCACCCCTCAGCCCAGCTACTCAACCTGTCTACCATGCTTACCACTCCAGCTGGTGTTTGGGCCAAAACTCTGTTCTCTGTAGCATGAATTAATTCTTCCTTTCTTTTGCTTGATGATGCTTAAAAAAAATAATAGCAGCAATTCTTGAGCAGATACCATAGAGAGGTTAATAGGGAGAAACTATTTTTAGCTCTCAAGGTATTGGATCATCCTTTGTTATGGCAACGAAACTTGTTATTCCTTGTTTCCTCTGGTCTTTTATATGCACCGTAGTCATCAAGGCTTCAATCCAGCTTACAGTAAACATTCAAAAACCTCAGGGTTTCAGAACTTATTTGTTGCACAACTGGTAAGAACATTAAAAATGAGAGGAAAGAAGAAAGCCTGTGAAAAAACAGAGTCTCAG
>NW_009259029.1:968492-969667 GCF_000687185.1 Egretta garzetta | reverse complement strand
CAGCAGGAAGGGGGGGACCCTAGCCTGAGGAGGAACCTTGTGCTTCTAGAGAAATTGTACTTTGGTCAGGGAAGCTAGAGCAGATGGCATCTGGAGGTCCCTTCCTTGCATGATCCTGTGGGTCTACAACACCAAAACCCCACAGCAAACCCAGCCCATGGCATGGGCAGATCAGGAGTTCTGAAACGATGAAATGCTGCTGAGCTGTGCCTGGTTTCAGCCCAAAGCAATAAATCTTTCCTTGCAGAGGTTACTCTACACTTGGACCAGGTTCGTGGAAAGATTTGCCAAAGTTCAGCAATGATGTTCAGAGTAAATGCTGAAACCAGGTGTGCTGTGCCTTTCAGCACAAGTACAAGTACATGGACCTGCAAAGTCCATGTACAGGAGATAACTTACCTGCTGTGGGAGAGCAATGCCTGCTCTGAGATGGGACAGAAGGCAGACCAGGAGCATGCACTGTCATTTCTTCTAGAAAATTAATTGATGAAAACATTCAGGGGAGCTTCATGTCTTGAGTTACTTCTTTGACACCCATGGTGACAATACATAAGGTCTGTAAAATGCACACAGAAAGCATGTCATAGATCCTTGGGTAGAGAAACCATCTTTTCCGCTGTGTAATTGTACTGCACCTTGCAGAAGCTGCATAAAATGACCAGGGATCCTGGACAAAACAGGGCAACATTCCCCAGTCTGCCCCATTCACTCATAATAAAACCCCACGACTCCCTCTTTTGTTATTTTATTTTGCTAGAACATAACATGTTTTGTTTTAGCCAAGACCATTTGTAGCATCCTCTCAGCTGTTTGGACTGCAAAAACCCAGGAGAACAGTACTTTTGAAAATACGTTGGGTTTCAGCATTTCCAGGACAAGAGATTTCCATTTCAAAACATACCAGTTCTTTTTAAGGGAATGCAAGCAGCAGACAACCTTCTCAATTTGATCTGTGTTTTAAATTTTACTGAGGAAAACAGAACTATTTTTAAAAAAGCAACTAAAGAAATTTGGAGGGAGCTGGCCAACAAACAGAAAAAAGATCAGCTATTCAAAGTAGTGATCACTAAGCTCTTCAGCACCAAAACATTAGCAACTGTTGGCTCATTCCAGCTTTTCTTTGTCTTCCCTACCTCAGCCACAAAGTCTCATGCCCAGACATTAACTGGAGGGAC